>NC_056726.1:1607218366-1607274406 GCF_019279795.1 Protopterus annectens | reverse complement strand
GCTGTAACCGGGTCCCCGGTCCATATCACTTGGCATAGGTCCCCATGTGACGGTGCTACTGTTCACCTGGGCGCTGTGTATATGTCAGTACACATCCGTCTGTAGCCATTGTGAACGTCAGCAGTGGCACTGTACACATACACATGGACACCCGCACATGCATGTGTTGTGCCATGTACATCCACACAGCACTGTACGGGTGTTGGACAACTTGCCACAGCTCACCTGTGTTGCACATGTGATAGACATGGGGCAATGTGTAACCATGACACATTAGCAGGAAAGGCCATGCATAGCATGTACACACACACATTGTCCAGAGCATCACACAGCACCTGTAACACCACAGGGTGCATCACCGCCACATTACTGCTGTGTATGGTTGATAGTGAGAGTGCCTTTTGTCCATTGCACCATGTAGGACTGTGATAGCTCATGCAGCCTTGCTGGGCAGGTCTGCATGGTATGGCAGGGTATGCCACATACATGGCACTGGGTTGTGCTCCACCTGGGGGTTGATGATATTGGCAGGGTGGCTGTCCATTCCATATGTCATTGCTATGTGTATATGGACATTCAACATGTCTATCACCATGGTGTGGACACTGGCCTCAGGCGAGGTATGCTGCACGCTGCTTGCTGAGGGTGTGCCTGGTGCATGCAGGTATCAGACATCCATGCATACACTGTAACCCTGGCAGGTGCTATGTGCTGGGATATTGATCAACACAGTGCTGTATGTGGATACACACCGCTATCCCGTGCACATGGATGGTTGCCTGCACTGATGTGGGTACCACATATGTGTACATCCAGTGCCTGCTGCCACCCCCATGTTTGCTGCTGCACTACACACCGCCATCCCTCCCTCTGTGAATGTGGTGTTGAGCACAGCATAGGTATCCATGTATGGGGACAGGGATGTTCACATAGCAGGGTCACTGATGGTATCGTCGATCTGACCATACATGTATGACGCACCCCTCACACATACAACCCATTCATATTGTTGTTCACAACGGTGACACAGCTATATTGCTATGCTGGAGACATTCACAGCCATACATACACAGATGCATGCACATCCATCTGTGGCATGGCCTGGACTATTGGTGTGGTTCAGCACATAACATGTTTGACTGCAGCTGGCGCAGACCTACTGTGCACATGTCTACATGGTAAGCCTGTTCTACAGTAGGCATCTGTGATGTGCTGTGCACATCTTATATCTGCACATTTGGTTGGTGTCCATCGGTCCACGGGCCAGTGGTGGGACACACAGGGATGTTGCTGAACATATATGCATGCAACCCTGTACAGCTGTAACACTAGCCTCTCAGATGCTCATGTGTCGTGGACGTGAACACCGTACACACACATGTGGTTGTGGGCTGCCGTCCATACCTATCTCCTCCTGTGGGTTGCTATCATCCCACACACCCCTTGTATTGTATGTTCAGGCTATGCACCTATGTGGGGCTTGTGGGCATGCAATACGATACTATATGCCTTTGCACCCATCACAGACAATGTCACACAGGTACACTGGCAGCCGTACGTCACAGCTTGTTGTCAGCACATCACATGTGGTACACACATAACACATCTCCTGTGGGACATGGTCAATTGTATGGGCATGTCCAGTGGTCACATGCCACAGCTTCCCCTACATGACGGCTATGCAGGACATGTGTCTGTACAGCTACTGTCACATGTACACGAGCAATGCCCCCCTACCTACATCACATGGTACTACCTGTGGGGTATGTGCATCTGCATCCATGCTATGGCCATAGATGACAATTGTACATCAATATGTGCAACATACCTCATTGGGGTTGTCATGTGCACATGTTCCACGTGTCAATGCATTGTTTGTGTCTGTTGGGCGGTCATTGTTGTGCATGGTTTACATGGCTGCCATAGCGTACTGTGTGTGATTCCAGGTACTTCATTGGGCTACCAGCATTGTACATTTCCACAGCACATTCCGGCCATCATGTAGCCATCTTAGATGACAGTGGGAGGTGTTCCGCCATGTGCACATATGTCACACAATGCGAGGGTGACTGACACACATTGTCAGGACTGGGTTCTGACTGCTGTGGATGTGTGTAATGGTGTTGACAACCATGACTGCGCCAGATGGTGTCATCTGGATGTGTAACATTCACAACACATACCTACATTCACATAGCAGCACATCGTCCACGACAATGGACATTCCTGCATGGACACTGTGTGCGGTATGTCTGTATGACCACTGCATATATCAGTGGTAGCCACCAGCATGGCTGCCTACAACAGCGGTGTGTATCCTGTGCAAACATGGGTTACACCTGTCACAACACACCTGTGTCAGATGGCCCTGTAGTGGGTGACAGTGCAGTTCCATACATCATGTAACAGTATACATCGTGCACCAGTATATTGCAGACATGTGAACGGCTGTGCTACGCGACATATGCACACATGACACATCACCTGGTACACCGTGTCTGCCTTGCCACCTGCTATTGTGACCACCCTGTGATGACATTATGCGGCCCACATGGACTGGGACATGTGATGGCTCAATGGTGAAGTAACCCTCCGGGTGTGTGTCTAGCCAGGTGTCCAGTAGCCAGTGGTCTGCGCAGGGATACTGTACATTGGCCTACTCTTTCACTGGGACTGTTGACTATGGTCATACTGTACTTATGCAGGCATGTGGTGTTTGTCCAGTCTGATAGTCGTGTTCATCCACACTACCGTGGCACACATGACCTGTGGACATCTGCCTAAGGTGTGCAGCCCACATGTACATCTTCACATGCTATGCTGCCTGTGCAGCAGTGTCACATATCTGTCTCCAGCAGGGCTGTCACAGGTAGGCACAGCATGCAGTGATGTGTGACAATGCTTACACCCTCCACTGTGCTGTACACAAGCACTGCACACACAGTACAGCACGCATGTCATTTATCTGCTGTGCCTGGGACCTGCCTCCATGCCCTACGGCACACCTGCCAGTCCAGATTGTACACAGATCATACCTCCCAGGCACATACCTGGACTGCAACACACACGGGTGGGTGGCTCCCACACCACACAGTGATTTACACACATACTGTATATTCCCGAGACACATTGCATCATAGGTAATCCATGTTCAGATACCCATGTTCATGACCGCTACGCACATTGTGACACACAACGGTGGATACACTGTACACCACAGGTTACATGCTGGCCGTGTTGGCATACTGTACATTGCACCTAGGACAGTTGCTACTGCTATGTATTGACAGCAACACGCACTTCCCTAGTATGGACTCCCATGTACCCACACATGCTTGGCCATGCAGTAGGCATAGCTGGGTGACACATTACATGACGCATACCATACCTACACTACCCTCGGCATGCACCAAACCTCCATGTGTCTGTGTGCTATGCCTACACACATCCCCCCTCTGTTTGCTGAACATCCATGCTTCTCAGCCCTGCTAGCCACACCCTAGACACACGACCATCGCAGCATGCATGGTACATACGCTGTACAGCCGGTACTACCGACATCCACTGACAGAGGTAGTTGATGGCATGGCACCCCGTACGATGGACAGTCTACATGACTATGCTGACACATATCACAGTGCACTTCCGCTACATTTACGCACTGGTAGGGACCATGCTATTCCACACAGAGACATGGTGGTACTGGCCTTTTCACAGATGCCACAGTGGTATTCCTGTTCCATGCACACGTGCTGTATGGGCACATGTGCAGGCTGTTGCATGGTAGTTATGTTCACATGTGTGTGGTGTGTCACCTGACAGTCATGGTGTGTCCTCATGGTGCATCACATACTCCACAGCTAGCTACCTACACATGACTGCCATACATTGCAGTGTGGGCCCTCACGCAGTGTGCTGGTATGTCTCTGCTGTTTGGCTACATCCACATTCAATGCAGCATACAACACTCATGCAGGCATTGCCGACACAGATGTTGCTGGCATCATGCCTGCCAATGGGGTACCTACCAACAATACACACTCTCACTCACTACAGGGTTCCAATCCATGGCTGGACATTGTATTAACCCTGTGGACACATACATAGTACTGCCATGCACACGTTATGTCCGAGAACACGGTCCCAATGTCACCTCCATTCTCCGTAGTTGTTGTATCCCGCCAACCTGGCTGTTACATGTCTCTGCAGCAGCACACTGCATTGACTGCTAGCCTATTCATGTACGTTGTGTACCCTGACCACCACACTACCACATCTATCACACTACACATGGGTGGTACTGCATTGCACGTATGGGGCTGCATTTGTACACCCATGACTGGGCCATTCAGTATGGCACTGGGCCACATCCTCACATACATGCTTCACACACTCATTGGCGACGCCCAAGCCTTTACTGGCACCCTTGTTGGGCTTCTGTGCCACAGCACACCACATCCACATGCTGGCCACCTGTCATACCATTGCATGGGTGGTTGGTGTGGTACAGAGGGTATCAACTCAGACATTATCCACTCTTTGCCCTTCAGCGCCATTCCACTTTATGGTATTGCCAATGTACACATCCAGCATCACATCGTACCCTATGTCTTAGGATGTTACGCCATGTGCCTCCTGTACAGGTCACACAGTGGTGCAGGCATATCATGCTAACTACAGCGAGTCAGGTACGTGTGACATTGCACAGTCATCAGTCATGTGGCCCCTCATGCTCACTATTTGCTTACATACACTACATGCTGTCACAGAGTATTGTCCATGCCTACATATACCACATCTACATACCTGGCAGCATTCTTGCTCATCCTACTCATATTGCTAACAACCATACAGGTGTCAGTGTGGCAGATATATCATGTAGATATCATTGCATCAGTTACATCACACATAGTGCATACACATCACCTTTGCATAGTAACAGTCATGCAGTGTGTATCACATGGATACTGTCCCTATACATGCATATCACATTGTACATGGTTGCTGTACACACACATGCCCCACATGGTGCTGTGGTTGCCATATACCACTATGGCGTGGGTACACATGTGCAGGGCTGCAAATTTCTGGACCATATGTCTAGCTGATACATTGGGTGCCCTTGTACCTATGCCATACACACATGTACATGCAGGCAGTGTTACAATAACACATAGGTGGTGTACCTTACACAATGGATACAACTTTACATGTCTCAGTATAGTCATGCCGTGATGTCTACCCAGCTCAGACAGTTTACATATGCAAATGACAGTCATGAAACACATCTGTACTCACCTGCATACCACTAACACAGGGGTGTCATCTACTCTGCCATGGGCCATGTTCTCCGCATTACTGATGCATGTAGTACTCCTACATGGCGTTTGCAGTGGGCAGGGTGGGAGGAGCACTCCTGCATGTGTGCACACATGCCACATTGCTCAGCCTGGGCGTCTGTGTGACCTCCACAGACTGGACACCCACCGTGCTGTGGGACATAGGTCCTGTGCACATCCCACAGGGACACACTGTGTCACTAGTCATGTGATAGCTCCCTTGCTGGTAGGGTGACACAGACCCATGGTACCACCACAGCGGAAGTACTGTATAGACATACAGTTGACAGCCACCTCTGCCGTTCAGTGGACACTACCATGGGGGGGGTGACACTACTGTGTACATTGCACATGTGTTTACACACGGCCCTGCCGGACATCATTGTTGCACACATTGCACCTGCTACGGAACGTTTGGACATGGTTACTTGCTGTTCCTCCATTTCGGTACCTATTCTGCTACTACTCTGTCCCATATGTGCAGGCCATACATATCCTGTTTATGTACATTACATTAGGCCATCCCTCCATCATGCATGCTATGCCTGTGATACTGTCTATGATTTCTGAACATATCCATCATGACAGCTTTGCATTACACATAATTGACATAGTCACCCCTACTGCGAGGGATACGTGCGCGTTGGGCGCACAGTCCATATGACATCGACGGTATATGCCCATGCACATGTGTGCTGTGACACTATACATACATGTCCTATCCTGCTGTGGCACTTCATTGTTCGATATCCACTGACAGCATCAGCGTGGGTGGTGGCATTGTTCTGTGTTTGGAATCCCTATGGCGAACCTTGGGTTATCACGGCGGTGTACATGTTGTCCCACTGCTGTGCACCGTTGTCCACAGTCGTTGGTATGCTCCGGCTTAGCGTTACATAACCACCTTTCACCACTCTCTGCCTGATGGACAGGTATCTTTACTTACACATCGTTCACATACAGTGCAGATTAGTCATACGTATCATGCGTTACACACCAGTACATCTCGTGGGTTCGACTTACCTTTCCGGCCTTTGCTTCTGTATTCGTCAATATTCTCCTCTAACTCCTTGCTTTCAATGCAGTTTGTGTTCGGTATGAACATACGGTTTGAATATCCAGGGAGTCTTCCTTTTATTCGTCGTCACCTGAGGCATGTGGGTTCATCACGCCAATAGCTGTTCCTCGGTGTGTAGTTATGCGCATATCACTGGTGATCCTCCTCCATTCGTACGTTACCCACGAAACTAGGCCATGGTTCATTCCTCGTGTGGCCGTTGGTTATTTGCACTACCTTCGTGGGGATGGTATGTATTGTATCATGTTTGTGTGACTGCATACGCTATGTGTGGTGTCAGGTACATTACGCTGTGGTGTTAGCCGTGGATTGTGTGTGTTGGGTATGGTATTCTGTTCGGCATGTGGGTGTCCGTGTCCTGGCGGCGTCTGTCGATGGCGTTGTGCATTCAGATGTGTAACATAGCTGTTATATTCCTGTACACAACGGATGCAAGGATGCATCGGCTGCTGCTAGTGTTACCCACGCGGCTTGTTGCGGGTATGCCGCTGTCATTGACTGCCTGTATGATTCTGCTACGGTTTTGGCTGTTATTCCTTTGATATGTGCGATGGGGTATATCTGCGGATGTGGGTGGCCATGCGGGGTGTGGGTCTTGCATTTATACATACAAGATATGCTTGTGTGTGTGCTCCATCCCTGCTTGGGGAGCTGCAGGTTACCTGTCTGTTGTTCTGGGAATGTTTGTTTTGTTGATGTCGTGTGGTGTCGGTATCGCCTGCATGTGTGCTTCCTGCACGTATTCCTCCTTCACATCGGTTATATATCTGCGGATGTTCGTCCGTGCCTACTATCCATTGGCATTTTGTCACTGATAGTTACGGTGATTGTGGTCCTGTACTTGGGACGGCCTGTATGCTACCGGTAGCCTCCTATTCGTGTGGCGCTTGCTTACTTAATGGTCGTGGAACACACAGCGGTATTTACGGGACCGTAAGTGTCCACGATCGGTGCTGGGATAGCACATTCGTATTTTCACCGTACATGCCTGATGCTGTGTAACGTTGCCGACCTATCGTGTTGAGTCTACCATATGGCCGCCATACATACGGTCATGGTTTGTACATGCGTCCTTTGCATCTCCTGTTGGCTATGGTCCTGTGGTACATTCTGGGACATTTCCGCTTTGCATCGTTTTACGTCGCCACGCGCCTAGCCACTGAGGAGATGTCAGTACTACTTTGTGGGTACTGCTGTACATACGCCTATGGTTCCTGTACTGTATGCCTACGCATGTTATTACACTCTGCCTGTGACATGTCACCTACATACACATTTTACAGTGGCACACACATTACACACACACAGCGGAATACACGACAACCTCACCTCACACACACACATATTGCCGCCAGAGCTCTCAACCTTCCATTTCCAAAATGAGGAACACACACATTCATAATGTGGAGCAAATGGGCAAACCGTGGAACACATACCAATGGCTTACTAACAACTTCAGCTACGAAGGTCATAGGATGGTTAAAATATGCTGATTTACTTACAAAGAAGTACCTTTAATGAATTACTATGATTAATTTCTATTTACCAGGATTTCATTTAAATACATTCCTAACAATGAATGTGTGACTGACTATTTCAATGTGGAACTTTGAGGAACTGCGAGGAACATGAACTGTTTTAGACCCCAAATGAGGTACGTTCCTCATAATGACGTACACTTGACAGGTATGATTGCTGCTTTTGCACCGACGGTTGCACACAGTACCTACGTTGGCCGCATCGCCGGTGGCGGTGTGTACCTCCGCACTCATATCCTATGGATATGACACGCACATATCTCGTTACTGTACCGTGGCCTGGCGATCATCCCGACCCGCGGATATGTATTGATGCAGGTTGACATTTCCATGGCTGGCGTTCCCTGCTCTGCCCACCCTCCCGGATGATCGGGTTGTCGTTCACTATATTTACTATGTGGGGATTTTGCGTCTTACTTATCTGTAAACTTGCATCCCTGGGTTCCATATTAACCTGTTGTACTTTATATCTGTGTATGTGTACATATATTTCTACGTGTGTACTGATATCTATTTCCGTATCTGTGTATGCACATAAGTACATATGTAGTCGACTTGCGGCGACAGTGGCAGCATATGGCTACGCCGTCTGCTGTAGGACCGTCGCGGTTGAGGTGTTGGCGTTCCATGCTCTGCTGGCTATTGGGTGTGCAGTGTTTGGGTGGTGCCTTTGTTGGAGTCACACATAGGTCCGCCCATACGATACACATTACAGGCGGACATGTTTGTGTGGCGTCCATTTCACTGTGTGTGCAGGTAAGGAGGTGTCAGTCCATGGGGCCTACGCTGTCAAAGTATGTGCTATGCGTTCCCTCTTTGCCAGGGCGTAGGCATATTGGCGCCTCGTCTACCTACTGGGGCTGGCACAGTGTGTTCATGGCGCTGAACGCCCTGTGCCTGTGCTTGCCTTGGCAGTTGTGGCGGGCTTGGTGGCCCTAGACCATTATGTCCCTGCAGCAGCTGTTTCCGCAGAATCATATTGTGTAGCATACAACATACTATGAATATGTGGGCACATGTGCCTGGAGAGTACTGCAAGGCTCCACCGGATGTATCCAAGCACCGGAACCGTGATTTCAACATCCCAAACACACGCTCTATGATTATTCTGGTTTGTGCGTGTGCCTCATTATGGCATTCTTGCATGTGTGTGTGTGCATTTCTGATGGGTGTCATCATCCACGGCTCCAGTGCATAGCCAGCATCCCCCACAAGGTGACCTTGTGTGATGTCCCCTCTGGCGAATACCTGATACAGCTGTGAGGCATGCCAGATATGGGAGTCGTGGTAGCTTCCAGGGCTGCCAGCACACACATCCATGATAATGCCCTGCGCATTGCACACGACCTGGCAATTGATGGAGGGGTATCCCTTGCGGTTTATGTAGCGTCTACCCTGCTCCCGGCGGTGACTTAATTTCTATGTGCGTACAGTCTATCGCACCCAGTACCTCCGGTATTGTGCCACATGGTGGAAGTGGCGCATATTGCTAGCCAACTCCTCCTGAGATCTGGGGAAGTTTATATACTCATGGGCATGTCGTAACATGGCATCCAGGAACTGGTGTAGTACCCTGGATGCTGATGCCTGTGAGATACCCATTATATCCCCGGTTGGCCTTTGAAAGGTACCTGTAGCCAGTATTCGCAAGCTCACACATACCTTTGTGTCCACTGGGATGGGCTCCCCTCTGTTGTCTCTTGTTCTCAGGCGTGGCGGCACAGATCGACTATTTGCTGTAAGGTGACCCTGTACACCCTGTAGGGCTCTACTATCTCCAGGTCTTGCAGTGGTAGGTCACCCTTGGTCTGAACACTCTCCTTCTCCTATGAGGCCTACGGTAGTTGTCGGCACCCTCCTCCGCAACTCCGTCTGTCTCTGACACATACCTATGCATCACGGCCACGGCGGCACCCAACATATACATCTTAAAAGTTCCCGTGTGTTTACACCCTACGGTCGGCGTTTGGGAAATCGCGCTGTGTGTTGTGTGCATTCACACTTTATACTGTTGTGCTGTATACCCGGTGATGTCATTGGGTGTGTCTGTGCAGCCGTATCTGTGGATTATCTTCGGTGTTTTACTGTTGCAACTGCAACGGTATTGCCTGTAGTGTTACATTACAGTTGCCTGCATTGGCTTAGCTTGGCTCCTAACATTACTGTTTCTGCCGGTTCCACTACCTATTGCCTGCGGTGCTTCCTGCAGGAACATGGCATATGATGCATTTTGTCTGCCGCCGTTATGCTACCTCTGTACTTGGCTGTGCTATTTTGGTTCTTTGCTCTTTGCATTTCTACTACATCCCCTACTATCTTTGCATTCCTATGCCTCCCCTTTCCCGTTTTGCAGGAGTCTGCATGCAGAGTTGTCAGCTGCCGCCGTTTGCCCTTCCTG
Source organism: Protopterus annectens (assembly GCF_019279795.1). NCBI lineage: Eukaryota > Metazoa > Chordata > Ceratodontiformes > Protopteridae > Protopterus > Protopterus annectens. The sequence continues at coordinate 1,607,264,053 of NC_056726.1, read as the reverse complement.
GATTGATTGGTGTTGATTGCTCATTACGGCTCCAATTACACTGCTTCCGCATTTCCTCATATTCTCCGCGTTACCTTCCTATATCCGTGGTTGTTGGCGGGAGGCCGTCACATGACTGGGTTGGGGAACGTAGTCATCCTCGTGCACATGCATCTATGCGGGCATTATGTACTCTCAGCGCATCTATTTCCTCACACGCCAATCCTGCTGCTGTGATGTGCATTGTACAGCCCATGTTTGCTGGCCATCAATGTGCTTCCTCCTACAGTGGCACACCCCTCTGCGATTGACATGTATCCCGTGTAGGCCACTCCTCGGTGTACTACCGCTCGCGTTTGCTCCATCCTTACACCGGCGGTTTTGCGATTCACTATTATCTGCCTCATTTGCATGGCATTGACTGCTAATACATGGTTACTGGCCGAACACTGCCGCCACTCCTTGACAACCCTTGCGCTGGGGTTGAGGCTTTCCATACATACTATGGTGTGTGGTGGCTGTGCATCTGATGTGTATTATACTGCTCTTTTAGGACATTCTCATATTATTTAATTGTTTTGCACCTTCTGTGCACATATCCGGGGTTCTGCTGTGGTTTCTGCGTACATAACATTTATGTCATTATTTACAGTTTGGGCATGTTTTCTTTGGACATTCTCGGTGCCTTTCGCCATTGGCATATTGCACCTGTATGATACCTGACGTTGACAGCCTTCCATTACTCCTTGGTCATGTTTGGCTAAATGTAAACCGTTTTTTTTTGGTTTACATTGCCGTGCCCTTACGCTACGCCTGCCCAGCTTCGTGGATCGCTATTTGCCTTCATTTGCATGGTGCAATACCGCACACAGTGTGATTAGCATACCTACACCGGGGGCGGCGCAGGTCCAGCGCACGCCGGTAGTGCACGTGGGATTGATTCATACCTGAATCGCTCGGTGGCCATATTTGGCTTTATAACGCCGACGCTATGCGGGCGCCTGGCGCAAGGTTCATGAATCCCGGGGTTTGTCTAATAAAAAAGTCATAATTTTTGCTTACATGGGGATTCCAACTCTAAGCATATGGTTCTCTTAACAGTTAAAAGCAGCAGTGTGAAATAATAGTAAAAGGGCATGGAGGAAAGACAGAAAAAGAAAAAAAAAATCATCAGTCTGTCAGAGATGATCAATCTTGCAGCAGGACTGCTCTATCATAAAAGAAAACACTACAAAAGGACTAAGTGAAATTGAAAGACTGTGGGAGAAGGAAGACATATTCATGTTTTTCATGTTACTAAATAAAATGGAAGTATTTATTTTGCTCCAGTACATACTCCCCATACCAAGCAAGAAAACAAAGCTAAGAGATTTATAATGGATTCTTATAATGTTTTAATATTACATGGTAAAATTAACTTCTTTTTGAACTAATAACATAGGGTCTACAACAGACAGATGATGACTGTAAAGCAAACTTCGTACCAGAGATGTGTTCTTCTAATTTAAGTCCACTGCAAGCACTCCGTTCTTGGTAAATATAGCTACCACTGCAGTCATCATTAACATGCACATATACAGATTCTTTATAGTCCGTACTATCCTGTGCTTTCAGATTTTCATGTAGGTAGTGCACATCTTTGAATATCTAACACAAGACACACTTAAATTACACCCACATTTGTTCAGCTATTTAAACTCTGAATTCCTACACCACATCTTGACAGAAAAATAAGTATATTCTTGCCAGCTTTGTACATCATTTTGAAGCTATTAGCTGCAGTGTTGAACACAACATTGATATTCTGAGATGTTTCCACTATTTTATTCTTCACATCACTGGGCCAAAGGACACGACTTGAGTTTTTTTGAGTAGTATCAGTTTTAAGAAGATGAAAGAAATTACTCTGTCAGTTATGTTAACCCTGTTCATGGCGCAAGTACTTTCTTTCTGTTATTCAGCATTCTGCTGATGTGAAGAATATGTCATTCTATATGATTTATGTCTCTGGCTCTCTACTCCAAGCAGGCCTATGCCTGCCTGATTCATCTTACTGCATCAGGTTGCTTTTTAAATTCAAGACGGTTTTAAAAATGTGAACACAATTGATATTAAATAGGGACATGGGAAGGAGGTGCTAGTACATCTATTCAAAGATCAATTACAGAAACTATTTCCCAAGAGAAGGTAGGAGAGCTATGGAACTCGCTTCCACAAACATGGGCAGATTTAGATAGGATGGTGGGATAACGGGGTGCTACAGATTGACGTCAGTGCTCGTATTGTTAACTGGTCAACCAACAAACCTTACACAGATGTGACTCAGGCTTTCCACATTTAAAGTTTATTTTGCATTTTATTTACACTTGCTGCCAAGTACTGTAGACCTTTTTTTGTACAAGCAGGCAGTATGGAAATGTAAAATATAGCCATTACAGGTATTATCATATACTTAATGAACCGCTTTCATTTTACACCTCAACACAAGAAATGCTAGAGATAATTTGAGTCTGCCGTTTAACAGTACATCTCATCATTGTTCGATGTTTGCTTCAAGTAAAATGGATATATAATTATGGCTCTAAGCTACACTATTTATAACTCAATGACTGCATTAAAGTTCTAAATAAAAATGATAACTTAAAATAATGTGCTAATGCTATTTACCATACTTTCATGTTCATCTGATAAGGTAATATGCTATCCACTGATTTACATACACCTACTTAGTAAACCTGGAATTAAAATATTTAATTATCTAAATATAAGAGGCATATATATTTTAATGGCTGCTGGTCTAGTCAATTTTGATAGTTTTTCAACTGTAAGTCTTTACTAATATGGAGACAATATGGCAATACCTACAGATTTAGTAGAATTCAATATTATGTGAACATTAAAGTTTGTAGAATAGCTTAATCTTCCCAAATAAAGCACCTGTATTAGTCTGCACAAACAAAGCACCCTTAGTAGCCCTCCAACCTCAATATACCACCCCCTTGTAGCTCACAAATCAAAAGCATGGACATTATGGATAAGCAATGTTCTAACTTCTCTGTGGCCAGCTTGGTGGATATGGACATCTTATGACAATGTAGCAATTGCCTCATGTTTTACTGACAACCACTTAATCCTTAAAGAATCAGACACTGTATGCAAGAGGAGTAATCACACAATGACAATGGAGGCTAAACTCTCGCACACAAGTCCACATCGGGTTATTGAAACGGGTGTATATCACTTCAGCGAACCGTCACTTCAACAAACAGCATTTCATCAGAAATGCCATTCATCAAATTCCCCTTATGTAGGGGACACCCTCCCACTAATTAAATATATCAACTCCAAGATCTTCACTGTACCACGACCTGAGTATGAACAGTTTGATGAACAGCATGTTCGATGTAATTGCACTGAAAATGTCGTTTGATAAACTGACTGATAGAGACCCATCAAAACTACATAGACACACAACACCCACTTCACATAGCACACAACACATGAACTAACATATGCTGAGGCACTTAAAAGCAATCTTCCTAAACAACAAGGATCACCTACACACCCTACTGTCAAAGCTATGCCTCAGATAGCACACAACACACAAACTAACATATGCTGAGGCACTTAAAAGCAATCTTCCTAAACAACAAGGATCACCTACACACCCTACTGTCAAAGCTATGCCTCAGCAAGCCCAAAGGCACTCAGAAAAAACAAAGAATACCACACATATTGTCAGTCTCGTTGGAGCCCCAAACACTAAGCTCCTAAGGCAAGCAAACACACTTCCGACTACTCTCTTCATAGGGGACTCCATTGTAAGATAAACTGATGCCCCTCTAAACAGGCTGAACAAGGAGAAAATAAGTGCTAATTGCTTATCTGGAGCCAGGATCCACCAAATCACGCATGCATTCAAGTCATTACACAGCAGGTATCAGTATGATTCCATCATAGTCCATGTAGGTATAAATGACCAGAGATGTACCTCCCTGGACTACATGGAGAGAGACATTATGGAGCTTTCAGACTGTGTGTCTCTGGTTGGTATGACCTGGCACTAAGTAGCATATTACCATCACCAAGGATAATGCCACAGTATGAGCAAATAAAATATTGATTTCAACAACAGTCTGTCTTTCTGGTGTCTTCCACAGGGGATCCAATATTTTGTCAGCTTAGGAGGACATGGTCAACAGACCACATTGTTTTGCCAAGAAATGTCTGCACCTTTCCCTTCTAGGCTTTCAAATACTGGCTAAGGCTCCATCCACCCCCATAGTGTCTTTTTTAGGCAATGCCACACTGTCAAACCTAGCAACATAGCAAAATCAACTGTACAAAACCTCAAGGTGTTACTGCTCAATGGCAGGAGCCCCCCCCCCCCAAAAAAAAAGCTACACTCCCTCCACACCCTCCAAACACTCGAGAGTATAGATATCTGTGCAGTTACTGAGACATGATTTAAAGTAGCAGGGAGTACCCTGACAGTGCAATATTTCAGTGTCTTCCACACTTTTAAACCAGTAGCTTCACATACAAGGGCTAAAGGAGGAGGTATATCAATATACATCAATAACAAGCAGACCCCTATGGTCATCAAAGAGGATGATGTGCTGGGGGTCCTCCATGTGCAGATCACCAAAGACAAAATCCTGTACTATATCCTAGCCAGCTGTAGGCCACCCTTCATGACCCAAGAAGATCACAATGCATATTTGGACCTACTGGAGACAATGGAGATGCTATTCAATGTAACACCCTACTCATGGGAGAAATTAATCACCCCCTCTATAGATTGGGAATAGTACTCAGCCTTAAATCTTCAGGCACAGAGATTCCTGGACTTTGTAAATGCAAATACCCTTGACCAAACAGTGAATATACCCACTAGAGGCTCCAACATACTGGACCTCATGCTCACAAATATAGGAGAACACTGCACCCCCCACTCCATGTTTCATCCTCTCTGGTAAGGTCCAACAATACAGCAGACTCTTTCATAATCAAAATCAACACCATAATACCATTAAAGGCAGTAACAGGAACTATTCCAAGACAAATTACCTGTTATTAACTGTTGTTTGTCAAAATTCAATGCTCTTCCAAACCCAAGAACACACCAGCCTATGCTGAATTGCTCTCAGAAACTCTGAGCAACCATGTCAATGGCTACACAGAGGCTGCTGTACGTACAGAAGTAATCCAGAACTAGCCCCAGAAACAAACCAGCCTGGTGGCATACAAAAATAAACAGGATATACAACAAAAGGAAAACAAATGATGGCAAAAATCAGGTAGGGAAATTCCTATAAAGATAAAAACTTTCTCATCAAAGTTAATAGGCAACTAAGAGGACTAATTAGGTCAAGAAAAAACAACTTTGAGGTTAAGATAGCCCCCCCAGTGGTGTAAACCTTGGCTGTAGATGATTGTCACTGCTGAAGTGACCCTGATCACATGCGCATAGTAAATGTACTACAGTACCTTTTGGAAAGTCTGCCACTCTGGTTAACTATGTCATCAATAAAACACCCTTAAAATTTGATTCAATAGTGAGGGATCTGGGAACCCATGTGGTCAGTAACCTAGCCTTTGACCAACATGTGTCCAAGGTAGTAAAAAAATCCTTCTATGATGCTCAACTTATGAAAAAGGGTATGGCATCCATGTTCAGAGAGGTCATTATACCACTGTACTCTGCTCTCACAGGTTTATAGGTGTTTACTAGGCTAACGACCACAAGGGCATTTTTAAGCCCAGCCATGGATCCCAAATCTCTGACAAGTTATGGTACCCATGATAAGTGTAAGCAGGACTTTGGAGATGAAACATTTACAAGCAGGGAGCTGGGAGATGAACCATTTACAGGTTGCCTGTGTCCATTAGAGATGTAGGTGCCAAACCAGGGATGAATTTCCTGTTCCCATCCAATTGTCCAAGTTGCACTTGAATTGGATTTGGGAAGAACTCTGCTTCACATGGAAGGGGAACCTGTTCCACAGAGACTGTGTAGTCTCTGGGATGCATACCTGTCTCTCCAGCAGGTCCTATTTACATCACAGGCAAGGTTTAAGTGTGTATAGAACCAGTAATTCTGGTGCTGTTTGTTTTGTGAATATGCAGGAGGGCCGCTGTTTGTTTTGTGAATATGCAGGAGGTCCATCATTGTGGGATCTGACAATGCCCTGTATGTCAGGCATAGATCTTCCATCAAAAGCCTGTAGGACACAAAATACAGGGATAGAGCTTTGAGGTGGTCCTGCATAGGACATTTTACTTATGCCCTGTATTCTTTTAGTGAGGAACCTCTGTGAACATTCCAACTGTTGGATATGCCTGGCTAGGTACATACCAAAAGGGGCACTGTACTAAATGATAGGTCTGATGAATGCCAAATACAGTGGAACAATGACTTCCTTGGACCTAGATGCCATACCTTTGTTTATAAGTTTCGCAACATAAAATTATTTTCTCACTACTATAGACATGTGATGGTCAACTGCTAGATTACTGTCTGTGTGTGTGCCTAAGACCCTGACTACTGGATCACCTCTAAGGGGTATGCTGTCAATATGCTAGTTACCAGAGGTGGATGCCTTCCCAAAAGATAGTATTATGCATTTCTTGGCATTTAGTTTTAGTCCATGGTTCTGACACCAGTTACCTGTCTGTGTCAGCCCTTTCTGGAGAGCATTTGTGTCAGTATGAGATTCAGTAACAGCTCATAATTTACAATCATCTGCAAATTTAGTTATCCAGAGACCACTGACACTGATCTTGACTTCAGAGAAGTAAATGGCAAAAAGGAGCGGACCAAGGACAAATCTCTGAGGGACTCCACTTGTGACTGGCCTCTTTGTAGAGGCAGACTCCCCCAGTTCTAACTTCCTGGGTTCTGTCTGTGAGCCAGTTGGCTATCCACCGAGTGACATATGTGTAGAATGGGCATCTTGAGTCAATGCTGGGGGCTTGTAGCTAGGTATGATTTGAATGGAGGCCCTGTCAATGGTTAACTACACCTGGAGTGTCTCCTGTGTGTCATACTGTTTGACCAGCCTGGAGGTGTGTATTTTTTTTATATATATTGCAGCTCCACCTCCTTTTGCTTTGCTGCCCACGGTTTGGGTCTGAATGTATGATAGGATGAGTAACCTGGTATGGCTGGGGTGCTCTCCACAGCTTTGAACCAGGTTTCTGTGACTGCACAAATGTCAGCATCTTCCAGGGTTAGGAATGGTTGCAATGATTGCAGTTTCATGTTTAGACTCCTAGTGTTTAGCAGCATGACCTTTAAATTTGCGTTTTGATAACATTTTCATGTTGGTAATTTTGACCTCATGGCATTGCCTAAAAAAGGCACTATGGGGGAGGCAAGAGCCTTTGCCAGAAGCCTGAAGCCCAAGGGAGACAGATGCAAGTCATCTATGGCAAAGCATCGTGGTTTGTCAATCCTGTCTTCCCAGGCTGTCAGGTACTGGATCCCCTTGGAATGAAACCAGAAACTAAGCCAATTGTTAAAGTCAATCATTTTCGTTTTCTATTGAGGCATCATTCTGGGTGACGGTAGAATGTTGCTTAAGGCTAGGAGCATACCTGCCTGAGACATATTCAGTGAGCTCTATCATGTCTCTCTTCATGTAGTCCAGGGAGGTACGTTACAAGTCGTTCACACCAACATGGACTATGACAGATTCATAACAGTACCTGTTGTTGAGAGACTTGAGTGCATGGGTGATATGGCGGATTCTGGCACCTGACAACTAACCGTGACTTTCTCCTTATCCAGCCTGGTGGGGAGCACATCTGTGTGCCTCACAATGGAGTCTCCTATGACTAATATATGTTGGGTTTATGTTTCGGCCTTAGTGGCTGTGAGACACAGGGGTGTGGACTATGTGTGGTGTGTTTGTGGTGGGCAGTGGAGTTCGCGTGCGTCTTTGCCTTTATTTGACTTCAGAGTTGTTTGTTTAGTTTGATGAGAGTGCATTTATCCTGCTGGGTGCTCCACCTCCTAATTTTGCCATTATATTCTTCCTTCTGTTAATCAGTCTACTGATTTTGTGATTCCACCAGGGTGGCTTGTTTTTTGAGTTAATCACGTACTTCTTCCTGGTGTGTATAGCTGCCTCTATTCAGCTATTAACATGCTTATAACTGGGTTTCTGTGAACAGTTCTGCATAGGCAGCAGTATTCTCAGGGTTTATGGGGGCTTGAAATTTTGCCAGGTTATCACTTAATAGCAGGAAGTTAGCCTCAGTATAGTTCCTGAATATTCCAGGTTTAGCTGGAGGTCCAGGTTTTATTTTTACTTCAAAGGAGACCATTTTCTAGTCTGACGTTATCAGGGAAGATATTACAGTAGGGGGTGTGCAGCACTCTTCCACATTAGTGAGGACCAGATCCAGTATGGCTGCACCCCTTGTTGGTATATTGACAATCTTGTCCAGGAAGTTTGTGTTTACAAAATCCAGGAATCTCTGTGCTTGTATGTTTGGTGTCTTTTAGGATTCCCAGTTAATGGTGGGGTAAAGTTGCCCATGAATATGGTATTGGGTTGGATGGGGAGTGTTTCCAATAAGTTTAACTACATGGTATGAGTTTTCTGGGTCATAGAGAGGGACCTATAGCTTGCAAGAAAGTGGTACTGGATTTTGCCTATGGTGATTTGAACACGGAGCAGCTCAAGTGCATTGCCCTGTTTGACCAGCCTTGAGGTATATTTATTTTTGATGTAAATTGAGTCCGCTCCACCTTTAGTCCCTGTCTGTGTTGTAGCTGGTCTAAATGTGTGGGAGGCATTATAACCTTGCACTGTCAGTGTGCTCTCCATGGCTTTAAAGCAAGTCTCAATGACTACACAGACATCAGCATTCTTTATGGTGAACAGAGCTTCTAGGGAGTGTTTTTTGTTTTTGTTTAGATTCCTAGCATTGAGCAGCAATACCTTTAGATTTTCTTGGTTTTGATTTGCAATATCGGAAGTATTTTCAGTTTGGCATTGCCTAAAAAAGGCACTATGGGGAAGACAATGTTTTAGCTAATATTCAAAAGCCTAGAGGGGAGAGATGCAGACCATCCCTGGCAAAGCCGCATGGTCTATTGACCATATCCTTCCATGCTGACAATTATTGCACCCCCTTAGAATGACACCAGAAACTAAGCCAATTATTAAAGTCGAACAGCAGAAAAAGAACAAAAAAAATAAATAATAGTAAAACTCTCATTAGTTAGACAATCAACCAATGAAAAAACAAAAAACTCTATTGCTGCTATGATGCAAAACATTATGTGACACCCTATAGCAGCCCATTAATAAAATGCTAGAAGACACATCCTCTAAAAACATACAAACTAACAGCAGTAAAATTCAGTCCTTGAACATAAAAAAAAATAATCATGTTCATAACTCATCTCCTTAATTTCCTAGTTTTTGATACAGGTTTCAGTGAGACAAAATCATTCAAACCTGACCTTTTGTGTGCTCTAAGTCTTAAAATGCAGCGCAATTCAATGCGCTCAGTCTCCCTTACTAAGTCACCCTGCCTCAAGCCTTCATGTACACTTCCAAAACCTGAAAGAGAAAACTATGTCCCTCACCCTTTTCGTTCATATGCTTGGCTAGGGTGCTATAAGTCAGCCCTCTACGGGCACAATAACAACAGTCTCTGATACATTCACTTAAACTTCTATTAGTCCTGCCCACATAGAACATCTTACATGATAATAAATTCCATGTATTACAATCTGCTCAAGTCCTAACATAATAAACCTTCCCATCATCTGGATGTACAAAAACTAGTGACTCACCTATGTAACCACAAAATGAACATACATTACATCTCTTAGTGCCTAAAGCACTGTCTGTCCTCACTGGGCTCAAATCCTTAGGATAGCATAACCTCCTCCTAAGTGAATTTTTTATTCCTATAGCTAAACCTAGGTCTAGGTCCTACTAGACTGGCATCTTTTCATCTGTGTGGAGAATATGCCAGTTCCTTATAAAAATGTCTTTCAAATTATTGTTATTACTACTGCAAGCCAAGCAGAATGTTAGACGATTACTTCTTGTCCACCTGCCACTACTAGCTACTGGAGGGGAAGAAAAATAAGGTCGCCCAGTGGTAGTTCTCGACTCCCTGGTTAAGGAACAGGCATCATCTACCTCAGGCTCTTTTTAACCCCGCCTTATAAACTCTATCTTAATCTTTTCCGTACCTTCCTCAAATTCCTCTGTACTGAGGAAGACCCTAGAAGTTCTTAATGCCTGTCCTTTAATGACGTCACGAAAAACATGCTTCTTATGCATAGTAGTACGATACACATAGGACGATTGAAAACAATCTTTCTTATGCATTCTAGTAGGAAAACCTCCATCCCGGTCCTTAACTACTTGTGCATCTAAAAATTGAATATGTGTAGCTGATTAATTCAAAGAAAATTTCAAAAACCTACTACTGCAACTCAGAATTTCAGAGGAGAAAAAGATCATCCACAAACTGACTCTAGAAACATAATTATCATCCTAACATGCTTAATACATTCTCACTTTTCCATTCAGCCATAACAATATGGTGGCACAAGAAGTGCCCATAGCTGCGGTAGAAAGGTATAGATAATACGAGTCACCAAACACGAACACATTGTATTCAAGCACTATCTATAGAAGATAGCAAATGAACTCTATATCCTGTAAGGAGTACCCACTATTCCTGATTAAAAATATTCTCACCATCTGAATACCTTCTGAGTTAGGAATAACAGTGAAAGTGAACTTGCATCGTGTGACTAATAAATTAACACTTGATTCTCTTTAAAGAACAAATATAAGTCCTGCAAAACATTGTTTACTGTCATGCAAAACTGCGGTATAGTGCTATAAAACTGGTCTCAACTGTTTTTCCAAATAGATGAAAATTGGCTCTGTGAGCCAACCCATCCCCAGCACAATTGGTCTAAATGGTGGAGTGATCCGCTCCTTGTGTATCTTAGGCATTTCTTAGAAACTAGGTACTAAAGGATGCTCTACTTAAAAAATATTGAAACAATTCCTTAGACATGATGTTACTCTGTACACAATCGCTAAGTGATCTCACTATCTGTTCCCTCATAAGCTCTATTGTGTCCCTCTGAATCACCCTATATGTGGTGGAATCTCTCAACATATTATTAACAGCATTAAAATAAGAAGCCCTGTCCATTACCACCACAGAACCACCTTTATCAGCTGGTCTCATCACTATAGTTTAATCACACTGTAGAGCAAATAATGCTTGTCGCTCAGGAGGGGTACGGTTCTCAAAATCCCTCCTCCTACTACCATCACTTAACTTATAAATCTCTTCCTCACAGACCAGTGTAAAAATTTCCAGAACAGGATGGCTCTGTGGTGTATAAACACTAGGTTGCCTATACAACTTTGTACAGCATCAACAGAATCAGTGTTGCTAAACATAAGTTTCAAAGACAAATTATGAATAAACAATCTAAGTTCAATCAGACTATCTGCTAAGTCAGCATGTTGTGCGGGTATAAAAGGCAAACCTTTATTTAAGACTTTCAGTTCAGAGTCTGTTAGCTGCCTTGCAGAAATGTTCCAAACTAAGTCCTGTCTCGTTGTGTCCACATTTTCTCTAAAGATTGCATATTCATCTCCTGGAACGACTGCTTCCTTTTCTGTCCAGCTTGGTTAGTTGTTCCTTCTATTAAACTCTTCCTGTTGCTGCAAAACGGTAATAGTAGTGCAGACAAAACTGGTCATTAATAACATCCAAAGTCTTTCTGCGTACAACAGGTTCTAACTCTGCCCCCTTCTCCTGTTGAGGAGCGATCTTATTGAAAGATTTTTCACCAAGGTGGGTATGTAAAGTGAATTACTACTGGAAGGAAGGGCAGTCTCTTCTCTAGATGTAGTAGGCGTAGCCTTAATTACCTCCTCTACTGCAGCCAACTAACCAGACACATGGGTGTGGCCTATTCTCCTTTCCCTCAGCCAAGTAAAAACATAATTATTCTTAAAATCATCCATGTCACGCTGAAGCTTCTTCTTCTTTTGTTGAAGCACTTTACACTCATAAGCATATACTTGATCTATCATCTCATTGATGTGCAAATCAGCAGCATCACTGTTAATCACACTATACAATTCATCATGTTGGCACTGTATCTTAGTATCTTAGTACAGAGTTCCTGTTCAATCAGTGAAAAAATGTCAATGAGGAACCTCATATAAGCAAAGCTTTTTATGATTATTATTTTTAGGCTCAAGGATTGAATGTTACTGCTGTTAGTTTATATGTTTTTAGGGGATGTGTCTTTTAGAGTTTTATTAAGGGTCGCTACAGTGTGTCACATGATGTTTTGTATCATAGCAACAATCGAGGTATTTTGTTCTTCATTGGCTGATTGTCTAATTAATGAGAGTTTTGCTATTATTTAACGAGATGTGATTCTGTCTGTTTTATGGTCTGAAGAAGCAATTATGGAATTGCAAAGGTGCTTACCCATTTGTTATTAAAGATTCATCATCATCTTCTTTCGGCTGTTCCCGTTAGGGGTCACCACAGCGGATCACCTGTTTCCATTTCTTCCTGTCCTCTGCATCTTGCTCTGTCACACCAACCACCTGCATGTCCTCTCTCACCACATCCATAAACCTTATCTTAGGCCTTCCTCTTTTCCTGTTACCTGGCAGCTTCATCCTTAACATTATTAAAGATTGATTTTATTATTTTCACAGATGTAATATTTACATTACTTTTTCTTAGCCGTGTTTGTGTATTTTTTGTTCTTTTTCTGCTGTTCGATTTTTTTTTTTTTTTTTTTTTAGTTTTACTGGACAGTTAATTGCCTGAGATGCTGTTTCCATTTGCAATTACTAAAGTCATTCATCTTTTGTTCGTATAGAGGCATCATCCTTGGAGAAGGGAAAATGGTGCTCAAGTACTAGGCTCATACTAGTCTGAGACACATATTCCAACAGCTTCATGATGTCTCTCTCCATATAGTCTCGGGAGGTATGTCTCTGGTCATTTATACCCACATGGACTATGACTGAGTCATACTAGTTACTTGTGGTCCAATGACCCGAGTGCATCTGCAACTGTGGGGACAGTGCTTGTCACTGCAAACTAGTTGTCCTTTGTGCAACTAGATACTGTTGAAATTTCAATTATGCTTTTACAAGAAAAATGTCACTCAAGATTGTCTGTCCCCCGGATTCATGAATCCTCTGTGTAAGACTAAATAAGTCTTACTCGGAGGCTGCAGTTGAATGATATGATGTCAGCGTTCCATGAATATTCATGAGGGCACACTGACTCTACCCCAAGTCTAACACGGACCGTGCAGGCAAGCAGGGGGCATGTCCGACTGCCGAGCAGTCTAAAGGTCCACGCCCCTGCAAGTGTGTGAAATGCAAAATGACAACACACAAGAGCGAGTCCGCTCAAATGTCCATGTACCCAACACCACACTCCCTGACACTGTAAACCCCCAGTACAGTTATAAAATGTAAAACATTAATTTTTTTTCTAATTCCCGATATAGCTGCCTGTATTTGCGCGTGTGTGCGTGGGTGTGCCCATTGCTTAGCTGCAGTTAGCAATCTCGACATGGAAGAGCATAATAAGGAATGTGTATGCAAATTATACCAAATAGTAACAGCATAGTGGTAGAGCGTTTGCACAAAGAGGAGGCTTTCACAGTTGGAGTCCCACCACTCCCCTTCCTATTTTATGTTCAAAATGAGTATATGAAATAATTCCTGACATATATGATTAAACATTTACTACAAAGCATTGAAATGACCTATGTATCAGTGAACAAAATGTATATTTATAAAGGAACCTGACATATAATTGTCCACAGTTAAGCAACGCTTTACCCAGCGCAATATAATTGCCCGCAGTTAAGCAACGCTTTGCCCAGCGCAATATAGTTGCCCGTAGCTAAATAGTGCTTTACCCAGCGCAATCGGGTTGCGTGGAAGTGTGCGCCGCGCACCGTCGGGCAACGTGAAGCAACGTAGAGCAAAGTTGATTAAACACAGCCACACCCCCTAACCTGTCTGGACAGTAGTAAAATAAAAAGCAATGACAAGGTTCAAACCCAGGACACTGTGCACCATAATCACAGTACTGAACCACTAAGCCACGGCAGCTTAGGATAAACATCCACTGTTAACATATATATACTTATAAATGTTAGATTAACCATTGCTAAGCAGGTCTGCAGTCAGCCGAGAATTTTCAAAAATGGCCAATTACAAAAAAGTGCGGGCAATGCGGCATATTTAAGCTCCATAGGCGGGAATACTCGCCATAACTGATTGTAGCTCCCATCTGCAGTTAGAATGTCTGGTTCTGGAGAGGGTACTCGCTTTAGAGCACAACACTGGGGCATCGAGGAGTCAAAATACATGGTTTGGCTTCTAGTCCATCGTTATGAGTCTCAACTCCTGCAGGGCCAGTTCCAAGGGACGGAGTATAAGGCAGAGGCTTGGAACCAGTTGGCTCATGAACTCACCAGTGCCACAGGCGTCCCTCGGACTGGTGAGCAGGTCCGTCACCACCATGCAGACCTGAAGAGATGGAAGCAGGACCTTCTGAACCAATGGATCCAGGAGGCCCGTCATATGCAAGATGCCCCACTACTAAGTAGGTAGCCATGGAATGCAGTATGTAAGACATGCTAATATAGTCTAAATAATGGATAGGTATGTCTCAATATCCCTTCATTTACTTCACAGCTGCAGGTGTCCGTGCTATGAATCAGCAAGCCTATGCAGATAGGCTGCTAAGGCTGTGCTACCAGGCAGGTTAGTAATTATTCTGCATGTATTGTTATATAATATATGTGAGAGAGCATGAAAAAAGTGTTGTAGCCCAATAATACAGCTATAAAATGGCCTGAATAAATCCTCTGCATGTACTGTTATATAACATAAGTCAGAGTGCCAGAAATAGAGTGTACTAACCCAATAATAAAGGTAAAATAAGTCTGGAATACTATCTCTGCATGTACTGTCATATAATATAAGTGAGCAAGCGTGAAAAAGGGTGTTGTAACCTATCAATAAAGGTATAATATGTCCTGAATAGGTCTCCCGTATGCACTGTAATATGAAATAAAGGAGAGAGCCTGAAGAAAAGAGTGTTCAATGTAATTAATAAAGGTATAATACTTGGAGTGTGTCTGTTTCACTTACTTTGAAATGTTGTTATACCCTTGCATTAAATAAATAGTACTGTTGTATTAAGTGCTGTCAACCCACAGTTATGCAGTCCCATATGAAGTGGATGAAGGAAGTGCCAGTAGCTGTGAAGCATATAACATTTATTCCCTGAATAAATTCTCTGCATGTACTGTTATATAACATAAGTCAGAGAGCCATGAATCGAGTGTAGTAACCCTTAATAAAGGTAAAATAAGTCTGGAATACTATCTCTGCATGTAGTGTCATATAAAATAAGTGAGTGAGCCTGAAAAAGAGTGTTGTAACCTATCAATAAAGGTATAATATGTCCTGAATAGGTCTTCCGTATGCACTGTAATATGAAATAAAGGAGAAAGCCTGTAGAAAAGAGTGTTTAATGTGAATAATAAAGGTATAATACTTGGAGTGTGTCTGTGTCACTTACTTAGAAATGTTGTTGTACCCTTGCATTAAATAAATAGTACTGTTGTATTAAGTGCTGTCAACCCACAGTTGAGCAGTCTCATATAAAGTGGATGAAGGAAGTGCCAGTAGCTGTGAAGCACATAACAGTCCTCAAAAGCTGTTAAATAGCTGTCATGCATAAGTAAATCTGGCACACGAGTAGCTTGACAAGGTGTTCCCCAGAAATGTGTGTGCTACATGAAATATAGGGTTCTGTAGAAAATTAAGTGAAAATGTCACGTGAACACATCCAGATGTGTAGATACATAAATATAAAAATAAAATACAACTATGTAGCAGTAACATCTGCATCTTGGACAGTTACTATGTCAGATATAGGTCAGATATATAATGAACTAGCCAAACCCATTGCACAATCTAATGCATGTTGCCTAGTGTAATAATACATGTAGGGGATATACACCTGCAGTCAATAGGAATGTAGTGTAGAGTTAAAGTACTAATAAGATGTTAATGGAGGTTTCTTTTTACACCCTACTCCATGTGCATAAACAATGCAATTCCACACCTCAATGGGTATGTCTAATCTCAAAACATTTGTTGGGACATATGTCCTATTGTTCTATAAAAATCTGCATTTACTTTGATGCATGTCCCCTGCTAAAACACCACAATCTTGGTGGCCTGTTGCCACCAATCATCCCTGCATGCTGTTGTAATGTCCACTGTCGTTCAATATCTGCATGTGTTATGCTTGCTGTTCAACTGTTGTAACCCTGGTGTGTTGGGTTAATGGGAATATTACTGCATGCTGCTACAACTAATTTGGAATGCTGTTGTCTATGCTGTAATTAAACACACCTAATCACAGAACGTATAGGAAGGCCGGTCCCAACGGACCCACCTGTCCCTCCTCAGCTGGCAATTGCACCTGGCACCAGCAGGTCTGGTGCCCAGCCTGGGCTACCCTCCTCCGTTGGTCCTGTGCCACCTTTAGGTGGAAGCGCTGCAGGGGATGGGGCTCACCCCCCCCCTGCAAGCGTGGGTGGAGAAGAGCCACCTGTCACCCTCCGAAGGGTCCGGGTTGTGGTACATAGGGAGATCCAGCATTTAGTCGCTGATCCCCTACGCCAGCTCAAGGCGAGAGTGGCGCAACTCACGGGTGAGCCTGCCCCTCCTACGCAGCCCCCAGCACAGTGACCCTTGGGTCTGTGAAGGTTCAGTTGTGACTGCCCATGGGTGGGGATCTCAGTCCCACTGTTACCATCTGTGGGCTCATGGGCTTGCGATTTCCAAACATCCGTCCCTGTCAATTGTGTTCACCCACCCCATGTGTCATCCCTGCCCCTCCCCAACCTACCTCCCCAAATAAACCTACTTCCTCTAACTCACTTTCCACTCTCACCTTAAAAAAAAAAAAAAAAAAAAAAGGGCAATCTGTACCCACAAAAAAATTACGCCCTATACATAGCTGCAATTTCGCACACATGTCCGCTGGACATGTAAACTGATAATTATAACTGGCAGTACAACATACTTTGTTGTCCTCATCCCTCTCCCAGGGGTGGAAGGATTCAAATTTCACTCCAAATTTATTGCATATGCACAGCTGCTGCTGGTAAAGAAATGGGCAACTATGGACCTTCCCTACACCCGTCCTGCACATCCCAAGCTTGTTTTTCTACGGTCTTTCCCTCTTTGTGCCCCCTTTTTCACCAATTTCCTATCTCCCCATATTCTTTTCTTTCAAAGAAATTAGCGTGGGGGTTAGCAGGAGTAAGCACTTTTAAGCAGTATTTAGCGGGTTTGAGCGAGTGTGCGCATGTGTGTGCTTAGCTAAGCATCGCTAAGCATCGCACAAACCCACGCAAACCCACTTACAACTGCTTAAAAGTGCCTTAGTCACTCTATGTCAGGACCCTTGTTCTGCTCAGCAGCAAAATAAAATACCTCTGCCAGTCTCGAACCCCAGACCTTGGACACACTAGACTGCATGAAGTACCACTAAGCCACAACAGCTTGTTGCTGAAATAAATATATCAGGCATTACAATGAGTGAATGTAAAGGAAAAATAGGAAGGCCATAACACAAAGCTTGTTCTGTGTATCTTTACCAGCAATTGTTGTGGAATCGTATTACATGAGTGTGATGTGAGAAGCAGCCATTCAAGCAGCAAATAATGTTATAGAGGCACTTTACAACCCCCACACAGTATCATAGCGGGACAAACACTGGCATATCTGAGTAGGGCAGAGGCCATACCTCCTAACTGTGACAACTTTCCAGGGATGTCCCTGATTGTGAAACATATTTTAGCTGTGTCCCTACGAATCCCTCTGAAAAGTACTGACGTCAGTCAGAAAGGTGGGATATTACACAATGAATACTGACAATAATAACAGTAGACACCGCTTGTACTTTATGAAAGGAGTACTAATCCATATGCACTGCTTCACTGAAGTCTACACCTACTGTCCCTAGTATGTGTAAGGTGTACCTCACTTTTAACTATCTATCCCTGACTCCATGCAAAGATGTATCTGAGTGTTCCATAGGCCTGGCAGAGGCACAAACACACAGGCTTATAAGCTATTCTGCTGTTACACACTCTGCAAATAGCTTTGGTAGGACCTCCACAAGCATACCCTTATGTAGGAGTACAACACAGAAATACCACAGGATGTAGCCATGTACTTGTAGCAACTGATTGTAACATTGCCATTGTACCAGTCCTGAAAACACCTGTGAGATGCACAGACAAAGAATAACAGTGTAACTTCTGGCTACCATCTGGATAGGTTCACAGCTGGGAACTATGTAGACAGACCACCTGCCTTGATAAACTGACAGGTACACACCAATCCTTTAAGTCCAGTAAGATAATATTCACACATTAATACATAATGCTCTCTGTATGTAAGCACCCCCCCACAATTAAAAGATACTTGTGTATTTAGGGTCTACCAAGGGTGTAGGTAGGCATACTCAGTACTGGAATTGTCCAGTTGGCCCGCGAACCCTGTGCTAATGTCAACAATAAAAACACAAACCCTGCAGAAGTGAGTGCATTAATATTCACAGTATAACAGTTCACAAACAGTTCATGTGCCAAAATAATACTTCTCAATAACTACATCTGTATGGCAGTTAATTATATAAGTAGAAAAGAAACTACATAGTCACATAAATGTTGTGTAAGCATTTGTAGGGGTGAGTAAAACCCTATACTGATAGCTCTGTAGTGGAAGTGGCAACAGTCAGGTCTGAGTACAACATGTACATCACTGTCTACACCTCTAGCTTCATTAATAAGATGTATACCAACCTTCTGACTTACACAACAATGTCCACAGCAAACAAGCATGGCCCCCACTCTGGAAATCTGAAAGGGCTACACCTATATACCTTAGCAATTTATAGCATTGGGTTGCTATGACAGCGAGTACTGCAATTACCACACAGCAGGCTGTATGCATTTACCAAATGCTGGGCAACAATTGGTGCAGAGGGCATCACATGCACATGCGCAGATACCTATAAAAGCAGATTATGAACATTTATATGAGATTAATAGTAAAAAAGAATCAAACGCATTTTACAAGCATTCGGTAGTTTGTCCCACTATGTCCTTAAAGTTTCTCATCCTAGAGCAGGTGCCACAGAACCCCAGAGGTGGTGAATGGGAGGCCTCTTTAGAGTACAAGGAATTACTTTGGCAGATTAGGTTAAATGCCACAAAACCCCCAGGAATGAATGATGCAATTAGCATCAAAAGTGTGTTAAAAATTAGACGAGCCAGGTTATAGCAGTTTTTACTCCTTGGCACACACAATGACACATTTTAAGCATTCTACATTTTAGATTCAATATATATTTTTTAACTTATTTACTTACTTATTTATTTATTTATTCACTACAAATTTATTATACATTAATATTGCACACTATATTACATTATATTATATTATATATTATATATTATATATTACATTATATATTGTATTTAGAAGTAGATAGATGAATTTTATTTCAAGAGTGAATTTTAGGTAGGTACTAATATTCCACAAATGGGGTTTTGACTATTTTTCCTTGTCAATTAATTGAAATTTTTTGGTGGCATTTGTTAAAATTAAAGATTAGCTATTTATTTATTATTTAGGTAAAGATGTTCATGTGTTTACTTAATTTTTTGCATTCCTGACAACTCGTATATACACATTTTCGATTTATTCATGAACAGTTCATTTTTACAAACATTTTTTGTACATCATTATAAGTCGGAATTTTAAGGTTTTTTACACACAAAGTTTGTACAACCATTAATCAATTTTTTTAATGTATTTTAAAGAGGTTAATGATTTTTAAATATTTGTCCTGTCGAGCAGGTTAGCGGAGAAGTTTTAAACAATGCTGCCTGTTGTTTGTTTAGAAGACTGACAGATCGTTGTGTTCATAAGTTGCAGAAGTGCACGATTTATATATTCTTCTGTTTTATTCTGTTTTATTCAGTATAAGTTGACTTTCATAAAGTTTAGGTAGATTTGATTCAATGTTTGTTGATTGATTATCATACAGTTTAATTTTCTTATTCTAGCGCAAATACGCGTGTTGCAACAGGTCAGTAACAGTGACTGCACAGTTGTATTTAAAGCACTAGCACTTTAAAATGTGATCATTAGTTGTATAATTACAACGATCCAATTAAGGTTTTTATTGTTCAACAGTATTTAAACGTGAGCACATCCATTATACATTGTCTTGATAAAGCCTGATATTGATCAGGCGAAAGCGCTTGACTTACTGTTTTGTCCATAGTGAGAAGTTTGTTTTACGTATCATAATAAAGTGGAGGATTATTTGGCTGCCTGCTTGGTCGTGGATTGTTCTTTTTCTTGGCTTTGGAAACTGTTGGTTTTATTATAAAAGCAGATTGTACTTGCTATCCCCACATGCAATCATTACATTGCACGTGTAAGCAACTGTACAACTCCTGCAGAGTATTGACAAATTGTAGCACGTAAGAAATCAATATATAATTAAGTAACAAATATATATACCTAATTAAAAACTAAAGTTATTAATTAAGAAATAAAATTAATTAATAACCAAAAACTAAACTTAAGTAAGAATCTTTACTTAATAAAAAAATAAATAAATAAACTGTCAAAGCATACACAGACAACCCGAAAGGGACAAACAGGTATGTAACAGTTTGTAGTTACCGGCAAGTAGTAGATGTTTATGAATAGTACTGTACATACTCTGAAACATGCATATGTGGCAGCAGTAGGTATGTATGCAATGATGCCATGCATAACTACTGCCATGGAGAAATTGGTGTGTAGCTGTGTGCAAGTGGGACATAGCTGTGACATATGTAGCTCAGCATTATATGTCAAACATCTGAACGTGTTATCTATGGTCTGTACAGTACTGCATTTAATGGCAGTTTGGGGGAGTAGTGCAAACACCTATATAAACTTGGATGTCACAGAGTAAGACATGCATGATAGTCACATAATGTGTAGCTTAGCATTGGCAACTGCTGTACCAGGCTAGTATAGTAATGTATCATTTGCAGCTATATATACTCTTGTACTATTACTGTATGCACACATGTGACAACTGTCCATGTTGTAGCAAGGCCCAACAGGTCATCCGTGAGGTTTACGGACTTACAACAGTGTGGACCCTGTGTGTGTATGGCACACACATATGGCGAGATATATATGTGTCTGATATATTAGCATCTGAACATGTGCATAGAGCAAGGGACATAATGCAACTGTTTGTGAAGGGTGGACATTCATATGTTGGTGCAGGTTGTTATGTGCATATTTCTATGTAGGTTGCAGTGTGTGTCAAACAAGACAGCATACAGTGCTGGCATATGACATGTGGTGTTTAAACGCCATGGGTATGATTTGTTAGGTTTTTAGTCTTCCAGATAGGGGGTCCTGCTAAGGATACATGGGCTAAGAATACCTTCCATGCATTCTGCACAAGACTGTGCAATATCATTACACAACTGTATCCCACTCAACCTTTGCATAATTGATATTCCCACCATGAAAGGTGGACTGTATATGTGCCGATATGTATATCTATATGAACACCACTAGATGTTCATATGTACGCTCAAGCTCAATGTTGTACATGTATTGCCATCCCTGTTGTTAAAAACCCTGTACCCATGAACTACCACATAGGTGGTAGTCTATTCAACACTGAAAGTGTGATAAGAGACTATGGGACACAGGTGGACAGTACTGTCCCTTATGATAATTACAGTGCCACACTAGTCATGTAAACTGAGTACAGTCCACATGTCATCAGAAAAGGTGTGTCATCCATGGAAACAGAGGTCAGTGTTCCACTCTACTCATCAGTCATAACACCCATCATAGAGTACAATGGCCCTGTTGGTATGTACCTCAGAAGACATCCACAGCAACTGTAGACGCCAGACACATACCTCACAAAGAGTATTACCAGACTCAAACAGATACCCTATGCAGACTGTCTTACAAAACCATAGCTACACTGTGTCGCATACCGCCTACCCAGAGGCTACTTCTGCCTAACATACAAAGCTAGGCCAAACACACAGGTGTTGGACATGCTCCATGTAAACAGATGAAACTCCATACAAGCTACACACTGTACTGATCTAAACCTTGTAACGTCAAAAAGCAGAACATGCTTGAGTGGTACATTATCATCTCAGACACATACCATACTCTTGAACTAACTACCTATCAATAGCAAATGAAGGTCCTCATTAGCAGTTGCCGTGAATAATCATGATGACTGGATGTGAAATAGGAAACACAACCCGGTAATCACCTCTGTGGCTCTGCATGACAGGGGCACATGAACCTACATTACATGGGTGTTGAAGGGCAGGGTACCATATGGCTAGGCTTCCATAGGCCCTACGGATAATAGCCTATTAGCTACCTAGGACCCGATACACACACGCATGTACCTGTTGCATCACATGCTATGTGAGGTTGACTGGGTGTGATGGAGAATTTGTAGGCAAATGTGTCAAAGATGTGTATATGTGTGATAGCCTAGTGGGAAACTGTGTATATCATGATATGTAGTTTTGTAGCTCTAACCCCAGCAAAAGATACGAATGCTATTGCTAGGCAGGAAAAGTAGTATGGCATACGGTGTGACGTACTCCCATGGTGTTGACTGGAGTGTGCCACTGTAGGCTAAAGCAGTACATGTATGCTTATTGATTGTTAACACTAGTGAATACAAATCATGGATGAAATGTAGTACTACCTGAAGCTGTAGGCCTAAACAGCACAGTATGGTTTATATCCACATTGCTTGGTAACACTGTTTTGTTTGTTACCTGTAGTCCTCACACATTACATACCCCAGGCATGAGGTTTTGTAGGTGCTGACACACAGTACTGTATGGTACACAGGTAAAACTAATCTGGGTTGCCATACCTTTGTGTCTTGTAGGTATGTCTGATGTGTGTGTGGGTATGCCTGTAACATGGCCTCGGTGGTATGTGTGTCACAGGATATAAGTGCATATCTAGCAACATGTATAGTGTAGTACAGCAGTATGCCACCTATAGTGATGAATGTGCACATATGTTACTGAGGGGTTTGTTATCAACAAGTAGCGTGGTGTACTGGTAGAAATGTAACTGTACTGTACATTCATTTCAATGGATGACAAATGTCTGTATGCATTACCTTCATATACACCTCCTGTGGCTAGGTGGTGCATTGTGTCACATACAGTGTGCCATGTACTGTTGTATAGTCTTACATACTGGTTTCACTTTGTTGCTGTGCAAAACATGGTTAGGTATATAGTATGTGCCAGGCACTGTCAGGCAGTTGTGGGCTGAGCAGTCATATGTGGTATTAAAAGTGTGTATCTACTGACAGCCAATAGGTTGCTATATATGGCATTTCATTGATGTCTGTACTTTAGAATGTTAAGTGTGCCACATGACTTGCTCACAATTACTGTTTTATTGTCTTCCAGGGACATGTCTCACAATAGGAAACCCGTGTATTCCCCTGAGGAGGAGGAAGTAATTGTATACGCCCTCATACACCATCACAACCTGCTGTTCTCCAGAACCAGCCAGGACCAGCATGGGCGCACTGCACTGTGGCAGGATGTTGTCCGTCGGGTGAATGATGTAGGCATGCATAACTGGACGTATGAGCAGGTACGCCATCACTGCAGTGATTTAATCAGACATGTTCAGCAGCATGCCTCCGATGTCCACAGACAACAGCTTGCCACAGGTGGTGGTGCCACAACACATCCCCCCCTCACCAGAGTGGAAGAGCTGCTCCTCAGCATGGTGGCTCCTGGCCAACCAGTACAACAGACCTGTGTCATCATGGAGGCCAGAGTCACCCAGCACGTTGATACAGAGCGTGTAGGTAACATGGCATATCTGTAGACCACAGTTAGCTCAATTGTTAGAACATGCATTTATCAGATGTGTAATGTGTATGCAGAAGATGTGGAGCCTGGTGTCATGCAATACTGATAATTTGGGACATTATCTGCATGCCTGTGACTGTCACCTCATGTACTACTATAAAAATGCAAATTCACAGCAGCAATGCCATAGTGATTGACACTGACAAACTGTCTCATATCCTTGCAGATCCCTCTGGTCTGATAGCAATACCGCAGACCCATGCTGGTGAGTGTTCTACATTTAATATGGCATATAACATGTGCATGTCATAGGAGAGTTGTAGGTCATATACACATGTTAAACACCTACACATAGTGCATGCTCTGCATGTTCTCTGTGGGACTATGCACATCCCAGTAACATGAGTAGCTGCCTCAAACACATGCAATACACAGAACATCCCAACCAATTGGGGTACACTGTAGTGGACATTGTATAGGCAGAGTCAATACACATGCATACAACACACACCACTTTGTCATATGCAGTATGTGTTAATATGGTACACATGGCATATGTAGACACCTGCTGTAAGGTCATACTCCAGTATCCCAAATGTCATCAACACAGCACACATACTATACCTGAGGGGTAGAGGCCTATCATGGGGCAGTGTGACACGCATCAACACACAACACAGTCATGTTAGGCAATGCTCCCTATTGAACACCTGACATGCCCATGTAACAACTGGCTGTGAAATGGTAAATGTAGCCAAAGTGGTGCAGGTCAGGTACAGCAAGATAGTTGCCAGTGTGACATACATTAGTGGCCTTGAGTGACCACATGATGCTGCCTGATGATGGCTCATGGTACTACACTACATCCAGTTACAGTAACTACAGTACTACACATAGCATTCATTGTTATACACCTGACAGTTGTGTGCATCCGGCCATCTTATGTATACCTATGAGTGATGGTGCACAGGACATTGGAAAGCATTTCAGACTTGCACTACAATGTTGTGTCCATGTACACATTGTGTTCCAGGGTGAGGCCAATCATTGAACAACAAACATACATCAACGACATGTATACTGTTATCAACAAGGACTCTCTACACTCGCACTGCATGCTCTTGAGCAACACACATCCTGCATGCTGACACGTGTGATAGGACTCTTTGGCTTGTGATACTGTACTCCACCATCAACCACTAATGAATATGTTCCATATTGCATTTGGTGTGTGTGTGTGTGTGTGTGTGTGTGTGTGTGTGTGTGTGTGTGTGTGTCAACTTGACTGTGCATGTGTGCATGTGTTCATGTGTGCATGTGTGCATGTGTTCATGTGTTCATGTGTGCATGTGTTCATGTGTGCATGTGTGGTAACATCCTGTACAAATGGTAAAGTGTGTTTCCTGTCTCCCTCTCACAGGTGCTGAGGTAGTGTTGGATGAGTGCAGCAGGGAACCTGAAGTCACTGCCACAAATAGTGAACATGATGATACACGTGTTGTGGCACAGGCAGGTTTGACAGGGTCTGTTTTTGGTCGGCCAATCGACAGTACACATCTTTCCACCCCATCTATGTGCACATACATACCGTCAATACATCCCTCAACACCAATGGCCTTAGCTGAGGAACAGCATATGGTAGGCATTGACCAGGACAGTGTGGTATCTATGGCACATGCAACCCCACACAGCAGCCATGCCCAGACACCTGGAATGGTACCACATAGGCATATGTCCAGGGGTTCTCGTGGGAGCACCACTGGTCATAATGCCCCTGGCAGACATGCCCGCACAGGTCTCACAACCTCAGGTATGTTCTGGGCTGTAATGCAAGCACAGGCACGTATGGAACGGTACACCAGGCAAGGACTAAGAGCGCAGAGGGCTCATAACACCGCTATCAATGACAGTATCCGTGAACTTGCCGGTGCCATCCGTAATTACACCGATGTCATTGATAGACGTTGGGGGGAGACACTAGATGTCCTCCGCAATGTAATGTCCATGTGCCAGGACAGTGCAGGATGGCTGAGACATCGACATGGATGTATGCCAGCAACATCATCAGCTGGCAGTCGTCGCGGACGACACACAAGTCCCAGCCGCTCCCATAGTGGCAGTACCAGCCCCAGCAATGTTGTGACTGGGCTGTTGGTAGACCGTCAGAGACGACTACGTGCACGTGGTTCTGGCCAGTCCCAGCAGGGACATGGGTCCAGTCAACATCCCTCTGCCTCTGACGATAGTACCCAGTCTGGCTTAGTACCAGATACTGTCCGTGTCACCCCTGCCAGGCACAGGTACTGCATCCATGGCCGGAGACAGTGATCTGTACAGCCTGGCAGGTACAGTCTGTGGCTGTCCCACAACCTCCCGTATTTGGCAGCCACAAGGGGGAACTGTTTGCATGCAGACACACACACATAAAACCAACACCTAGGGCTAACACATACACACACACATTACATCAACACTGACCCATACTGTACTGCTGTCCCTCACACACACACACACACACACACACACACACACACACACACACACACACACACACACACACACACACACACACACACACACACACACACACACACACACATGTCGATTGGATGGGTCATTGTCGGGCTCTGGCAAACCAATAACACACCCTGTGCATATAATGAAACTGTGCCACCTCCTGTCATCTGTGACATTGATGCAGGAACAGGCTAACATGGTGCTGATGCACAGGGTGACCTAATAGCAGTGTAGCAATGTTAGCATGTTGTCAACAGTAGAGTGTAATGATATTCTTGTAGGTATATCTGAGCAGGCATGATGCATCAAAGCTATGATTATCAATGTAGTATTGTTTACACCAGTGTTAATTCCAAACATGGATTGTCCACCCATGTACCACTTGGCTGATGTGTGTGGTACTGGCAGCATGTGTTGGTGAGTGGACGTTACGTGTGTGATGTGTGCAGTACAGATTTGCAGGTGTACATTTATGAACATGGTGGAGGTGCACTATCTGCATGTACGTGCATGGTGGACACATGGGAATGGTGACATGCTCTGTATTACACAGTGTTAACACTTCATATTTCCTGTTGGCGTCCAGTATGCATTTTACTACACATATGTCACAACTTGGGTACACATGTGTATATGACATGGTATAACACTATGCTGTGGGTGATACTGTTAATATCGGTCACTGGTTTGCATTATGGTAGTGTACATAACCTCAACAGCCTGATTTTAACCAATTGTTAGATGATGTCTTGACAACTGACACACAGCTGTAGGATACACAATAGCATTTGAATCCTTCCGGTACTGTACTATACCAGTTACCAGTGGTATTGACCGCCACACATTCCAGTGAGCACTCCTGTTTGGCATGTGGCCGTCCTAGGTACAAGCAGACACACTAGGAATATGTCCGTCCACATCTGGTAATGCATACAGTGGCCTACAATGCATTCTCCGGATTAGACACTTATCCTCCACAAGGGTATCATACAGACAGATACCTGTTGACAAACCCATGCTGTGAAGCTATGAGCCGACTATAGCATAGTCATCCACATTTACTATACACAGTATCCTGACAGTACCACATTGGTAGTAGCCCACAACATGTAGCAGGGGTACCGATGTGTACATACAGCCACATGTGATTTCATCTGTGGTTTGATATTCACATTCCCAAAGGTATGCTGATGTCCCTCAGTGTATCACATAAGCAATAATGGGTCTGTATGCATATCCACGGAGTTGTCGTACACCTATAATGAATGGCCATTATTGACAGACTGTGTTGTGTTTGAACATGTCTGAAATATGCCCCAGGCATGAACACTCACTCACACTATTCTATAGAAACTGTCATGTGTGTGTGTGACACAGATGACCTAGGGCACAGATCACTACAGTGGCTGGACTTGTCACATACATACATATGTGACCTACGGTCTGAGAAGCAGCAGCACCAACTGTCAATGGTAACAGATGTATTCATGTTGAAAGCAGGCTTCACACCTATGAAGTGATTGAGGTCACATGTGCATATATGTCTTGGCCACACAGTTACCAATTGAGGCCACATGCACATATTTGTATTTGCCACACAGATACCTGAAGTGTGCAATGCACATACTGTTGTTTTACTGATATGTCATACAGTAGTAAAAGCAAAACCCACAACACATTGATCAACAGTGTCACACACCCACACTCAGCAATTGCAGAATTCAAACCCCTACCTAACTATGTTGTGATATTAGAGAGATACGCATTAACACGACGCGCTATATGCTTTACTAGGTGTTTTTATTTCCACTGCTGTATTTGTGGGATACTGACATCATGAGACCTGCCAAAGAGGAATTTACCTCTTTTACTGTGTTTTCCCAGTCTCCAAAAAGGCCACTCCTCTCGAAGAAAATCACACACACACATGCACCCTCACTCTCAGCAATTGCAGGATTCAGACCCCTATCTAACTATGTCATAATACTAGTGAGATATGCATTAACATGACACGCTATATGCTTTACTGGGTGTTTTCATTTCCACTGCTGTATTTGTGGGATATTGACATCATCAGACCTGTCAAAGAGGAATTTGCCTCTTTTAATGTCTTTCCCAGTCTCCAAAAAGACCACTCCTCTCAAAGGAAATCACACACACACACACACACACACACACACACACACACACTCAGCAATTGCAGGATTCAAACCTCTACATAACTATGTTATGATAATAGAGAGATACGCATTAACACAACGCACTATATGCTTTACTGGGTGATTTCATTTCCACTGCTGTATTTGTGGGATACTGACATCACCAGACCTGCCAAAGAGGAATTTACCTCTTTTAATGTGTTTTCCCAGTCTCCAAAAAGGCCAGTCCTCTCAAAGGAAATCACACACACACACATACACCCCCCCCACACACACACTCACCAATTGCATGATTCAAATCCCTACCTAACTATGTTATGATACTAGAGAGATATGCATTAACACGACGCGCTATATGCTTTACTGGGTGGTTTCTTTTCTCCTGCTATATTTGTAGGATGCTGACATCATCAGACTGGACATGGTAATGTGTGTGCACTTTGTTTTATGCAATCCCAGGAATGAACCATGTGGGTCAGCAGGTGTTAACAGCTTGAACAGGACTCCACAATTCTTAGCTTTTGTGATCTGTGGACAAATTGCCATTCCTTCATATGACAATACATATTTATGCACAGATTGTTGATTTTGTGGATACGACATGTGTCTGGGATGTTGATAAAGGGCTATTCAAAGTCTATGTGACATGTGTAGCTCCTTTCAGTGATGTATGTCCTGGGTGGCTGCCTTGAAAACAGTCTAGCAGGTTTGGTAAACATAATCTGCCCATGAACATACCACAGTTGGTTGGGTTGTGTGTTTGTCGGCTTCCAATAGCTCTGTTTATGACTGCAATCATGATGGACTCCATGGCCTTGCAGTTCAGACTTCATAGGCTTATAGGACTATAGTTCCCATGGTCTGTTGTGCACCAACACTTGTGGGGTGTGCCATATGTTGCTGTAACACATTCAAAAGTTTCAGATGCTGTAGAGAGGGTGAGGCTCAACAGACTGTTCAGGTGCAGGGTCTGTTTGTTCTGTTGTTCACTTATGACACATATGGGGAAACAATGTTATCCAAGTGATGCCATGTTTTCGGCTTTGGGAGGAGCTGTTTACCCATTCTACATGTGATATCTCCTGGTATGATGATAGGGCCTTTTGTCAGTGGGAGGTGGGTATGTATGTATGTATGGGCCTGTCTGACAGGATGTTAGCATTGTCAGTCAGGTACAGTTGGCCCTGACTCAAGACATATATGAGTGTACATTGCTATTTATGACATAGCTGAAGGAGGTGTCATGGTTCTGTCAGGACTCCTTCACAGATAACCATTCCAAAACACCGACAAACCTGACCAGTAAACCCCGTTATACTCTTTTACACACTTGACACCCTACTGATCCTTTGTGATCAGTCAACAGAGTATGTCATCATAATATCCTGGCATGTCCAAAGGTCGGTTTTGTGTTTACTCTCCAGTCCAGCTGGTGCATATTGGAATTTTGACGCAATGTTACAACTGCCTTATGTACACAGACAACCCTCTCCTCCTCCCAACAAACTCAGATATATGTGAGAGATACAACTATATAGACAAGGCTGAGCTCTCTCGACCCATGACTGGCACGGTCTATCAGGTGGTGACAGTAACCACACACACCACAAATCCAGTTTCACACAGACCTATAGCGACAGCAAACCAAATACATTAACACACAAAAACATACTCGGAGGCTCTAAATAAACTTTGCCTAAGCAGCAGAGACCTCCAAAGCAGACACCCAAACAACTGCTACCCCACAACAATACCCACATATCACATAGTTCACAAAGTCAGTGTGCCACACAGTCACTGCCCTTAGGGCTAAACAACACACCTAATACATTTGTAATAGGTGACTCTTATTGTCAGACACACTGACGTCCCACTCACCAGGCTGAATGAGGAGAAGGTCACTTTGAGCTGTCTGTCGGGTGCCAGGATCTGCCACATAACACGTGCACTCAGGTCACTCCAAAGCAAGTACGAATATGGCTCCATCATTGTCCATGCTGGTGTGAAAACACTCAGACATTCATCCCTGGACTACATGACAAGAGATATAGAGGAGCTCTCTGATCATGTAGCCCAGCCCAGTATGACCCTGACCTTGTGTAGCATCTTACCCTCACCAAGAATGATGTCACAGTAGACAGACAAACTGATCACTTTTAACAGTTGGCTAACATATTGGTGTCATTCAAAGGGGATCCAGTGCCTGTCATCCTGGGATGACATTCTCGACATGCCATGTAGCTTCGCTATGGACGGCTTGCACCTGTCACCCCTAGACTTTCAAATACTGGCTAAGGCTCTTGCCACCACCATAGTGGCTTTTTTAAGCGAGGCTCAAAAGACAAACCCACCTCCATAGACGATACAAGGTTAAAGAAACTAAGGGTAATGCTGCTCAACACCAGATGTCTAACCCTCAGAATGCATGCATGCAGGACTCTCCTCAATATGGAGAATGTCGATCTCTGTGCAGTAACAGACACCTGGTTCAGGCTCCCGAAAGCACACCAGCACTACCAGGTTATACTACATACCATGCTTTTCGGACACAAGACTCGGACCGGCCAATAAAAATAGGGGGAGTATCCATATACATCACACATACACACACCTCCAGGTTAGTAGCACTGCACGAAGCATCGAAGACCATACATGTGCAAATAACAGTGGGCAAGACTGCCTTTCAGTTTGTAGACTGCTACAGACCACCCTCCCGAACTCAGGAACACCACTCGGTATTCCTGGGAACACTGGAGAATATGAAGGTCTCTCCAAACACCATTATATTGGGTGACTTCAAATACACAAACATTGACTGGGAATACTACTCAAGCACCAACACCCTCGCACAACAGTTGCTAGGATTTATAGACTCAAATGCTATGTCACAACTGGTCACCACACCCACAAGAGGGGAAAACATATTGGACATGATCATCACCAACATGGGGACTCTATGTTCCACACCAGAGGTATACCCCTCATTGGTAAGGTCAAACCATACATTTATCTCACTGGACATACATATCCCGTCCACACCCCCATCCTAGGTAATCTCGGTGAAGAACTTCTCAAAAGCAAACCAAGGTGGTATCCGTCAAAGTCCCTGGGACAGTGGTAAATACGGCTCAGACCACTGAATCCTTTACAAACGCATTCTATGGACACCTACTGGAATGCATGGATCGTGCTATCCCAAATAACAACAAGACTCACTCTTCTAAAGGCAGGGGACCTGTCTGGTGGACCACAGCCATTAATAAGCTATACAATGAAAGGTGGAGGCTACTACATGATAGAGCACAATCCCAAAAAGGGAAGGCATCTCTGATCAGTACTAGCAAAAAGCTACGATCACTCATTAATTCATCTAAGGCCCACTTCTAATGGTAACTTGCACCAGACACTAAGGTCAATCACAAGGCCTTCTTTAGTTATGTCAGGAACCTGGGTGGAAACTCCAAGATATGCTGTGAGTTACTGCATAATGACAAAACATACACTGAACCCACAGACATTGCCAACATCCTGGCAAACAGGTTCAGTGCAAATGTTTCCCCCCCATCCCCCCTAAAGAGCAAATGTCCATCCCAACAGGGTGAAGCCTCCCTGACATCACAGATGAACAGGTGAGTGCTGCCCTCTCCAAAGCAGACAACACAGCATCAATGGGACCGGACGGTGTCCCTGCCTGTGTCTTACACGAGCTTCATGATGAACCTAACACTCACATTAAGTCACTGTTCAATATCAGAGTTACTACAGGATATGTACCCAAGGAATGCGTACAGCAACAGTGGTCCCGCTCCACAGAGGTGGTGCCACAAGGGACCCTGGACAATATCGCCCTATAAGCCTAACTAGCCTGGTCTGCAAAGCTATGGAGCGTATCATCATGGAACTCATACACATAGACATCGGGAACCTACAGACAATGGATCCTACACAATTCGGCTTTGTTGTGGGCAGATCTTGCCTCTTGAACCTGTTCGACTTCTTTAAACAGTTACCAGGTCCATAGACGTACAGAAGGTTGTCCATACAGCCTACCTGGACCTCGCAAAACACTTCAACACAATACCCCCCTCGGGCATTATACATAAGCTCACAAGCTTCGATATCGACACATATGTCACAAGATGGATTGCTAACTGGATCACGAATAGCACCCACATGGTCAGTATTGCAGGTGCCATGTCTGACTATACACCAGTTACACGTAGCATCCCACAAGGCTCAGTCCTGGGACCTCTCTTGTTCAGTATATATTTCTCAGACATACAGGCTTACACAGGAGGAATATGGCTGACCATGTTCGCAGATGACTGCAAACTGGGTGCCATAATCAACTCTCCAGCTGGCACAAGCATCCTCAAAAAGGGTCTCACAGAGATGGATAACTGGTGCCAGAGCCATGGCCTACAGCTAATTGCCATTAGATGCATAGTCACCCCCTTTGGGAATAACAACGTGCCCACATATTACCACATAGGTGATAATCCATCACGTACGGTAGGTGTTATTAGGGATTTGAGGACATGATTAGTTAGTACTCTTGCCTTTGACAATCACGTTGCCAATGTGGTTAGACAGACCTTCTATATAACCCACCTTATCCCATAAGGTTTCACATCTAGATCAAGTGAGGTCATTGTGCCCCTATACTCATCAGGACCATGCTTGGATACAATGCCCCATTTCAGATGTACTTTACCCGACACCTGCAGCAACTGTAATGGCCACAAAAGTACCTCACCAAGTAGATCTAGGGACTCATACAGATGACCTGCACAGTTTGGCTAAAGTAACCCCAGCTCTACTCAGTCACTTACCACCTACTCGGATGCAATCTGTGCCTGTTGTTTAAAGCCATGTCCATCCCGGAGTTAATGGACATGCTCCACCTCAGGATATCCGAATCCCTTAGAGCTACACGCTCCAGGGAAGTAACCCTCAGCACTGATATTAATAGGACATGCTGGAGGGACAGATTCCTATCCCAGAGGCTCCACTCACTCTGGAATGAGATCCCAGTCCCGTATACGCAGAGACCCCCACTGACCACCTACAGGAGACATCTTGACAAGTGGATGGGTGATCGTATGTTTACCCCTGGGATATCTTCTGGGTCCCTGCTGGACAGAGGCACAATAAACTAAACATAAGTGGGCTATCTTGTATGACCTACTATTCACAGGCACAGTCTACTGATCTAACAGGGTTGTGAAAGCCAAACGCACTCTGGCTAGGCTTATACATGCCCTAGGGCAGATAGCCTAGTATCAGCCTCTGAACCTATGATCATGTTCAGGATGCACATTGTTTCTTGATGATACTGATTGCAGGTTTTGTTTCTTCTTTGCTTTCCCACTTTCTATGAACAACCTAAGTATCTGCAGAACATATTTGATTATGACAGGGGTCCACCATATTATATATGTGTCTGTTGTCATATTACCGTGTGCACAAGGCGGATTGGTGAATAGTGAGAGGTTCCTGGGTTAACACATGCAACTGCCGGATATGTGTGGCCCACTGCTGTACTCAGACATGGCATACGTGTGTGAGCATGCCCAGTTCGGCATTTCAGTGTTTTGTTGCCTGACATTTGTCTCATTTATTCAAGTGTGTGAGCATGCCCAGTGTGACCTTTCAGTATGTTACTGTCTGAGGTCCACTACACTTGTTGATGTGTGTGAACATGAGCAATATTAACATTTATACTATATGTGTGTTGAAAATCAGGTTCTATTCTTACTGCAGGGCTCACCTTTGTGTCATAACTCAACAGGGTTATGCTGTGCCTGCAGGGTTTCCATGAGATACTTTGCATGGACTTATCAACATTTCTATATACAGGCTGACCACTGACATACTGTCATGGTTTAGTGGTTCAGTACTATGACTATAGTGCACAGTATCCTGGGTTCGAGGACTGTCACTGCTTCATATTTTCATTCTGGGCAGACCAGACTGCTTCAGGAACAGTGAAGCAAATATGACCATGTTTACCTGCTTTTGCTGAACTATGCACAGCTTTGACCAAACTTGCACAACATTGCTCAATGTTAACCAACATTGCTGAACGCTGCCCAATATTGCTCAACATTGCCACAAGTTGTGCTACTTAGTGTGTGCAATTTTGTTTACATATACTAAATAATGGTAAGAGCTGTTTAGCACTGCTTTATATTGCTTAACACATGGCAATCATGCCTCAGGTGGTGCTGCAGGGCTGCCTATGTCGGATGCACATATTACACTCCCTATACATGTTTGTTAACAGGTAGTGTCAAATTAGGCATCCCTTTTACTATATGTGTGAGTCAGAGAGAGGTATCATTTCCAGGGTTCCTACTGAGCCAGTGTATATGCTATGCGTTGCCTCTTTGCCAAGGCTAAAGCATACTGGGCACACCTCCTTCTGCCTACTGGGGCAGGCTCAGGTTGTTCCTCCTCCGAGTCACGCTCTACCTGTGATGGCCTTGGCAATGGTGGGGGGCTGATTGACCCAGCCCTATGCTGCTCCTGCTGCAGCTGTTTTCGCAGGATCATATTATGTAGCATAGCACATACCATGACTATTTGGGTACATGTAGTTGGTGAGTACTGCAAGGCTCCATGAAATGTGTCCAGGCACCGGAACCGTGACTTGAGCAGCTCAAACACACACTCGATTACATTTCGTGTTTGTGCGTGTGCCTCATTATGGCATTCCGGTTCAGGTGTGTGTGCATTTCTGATGGGAGTCATCAGTCACGGCTCGAGTGCATATCCAGCATCCCCCACTAGGTGACCATGAGGGATATACCCATTGGCAAATGTCTGGTACAGCTGTGTCAGATGCTAGATATGGGAATCATGGTAGCTTCCAGGGCAGCCAGCACACACATTCATTATTATGCCCTGGGCATCACACACGACCTGGCAGTTGATGGAGGGGAAACCCTTGCGGTTATAGTAGACCCTACCCCGCTCACCAGCTGGTGCTTTCATGCGTATGTGCGTGCAGTCTATTGCACCCATTACCTCAGGGTATTCCGCTATTTGCTGGAAGAGATGCATATTGATGGCCAATACCTCACGGGAATTGGGGAAATATACATGATCACCGACATGTGCTGACATGGCATTCAGGAACTGGTGCAGTACCCTGGATGCCGATGCCTGTGAAATCCCCATCATATCACCAGTTGGTCTCTGGAAGGTACCTGTTGCTAATATTCTTAGGCCAACACATACCTTGGTTTCCACTGGGATGGGTTCCCCTCTGTTGGTTCTGTGTGTGAGGCGTGGCCTGCACAGCTCAACAATTTGCTGCATGAGGTCTCTGTCCACTCTATCGCGCTCCACTATCTCCAGCTCATGTAGCCCCTGGTAGGTTACCCTGGGCCTGTACACTCTTCTCCGTCTCCTCACTGTGGGTTGCTCATCAGCATTCGCATTGTCACCACCCTCAGCATGTGCATATGTCGCCTTATAACAGCAATGGCAGCCCCTAACATTTCTTTGTCTCAGTAAAGCTTTTTCAGTTTTCACTTCTATTAGCTTACTGCAGTGTTGCAGTGTCTCTGAGAAAAACATAGTGGAAAGTTGTTTGCTGAGTTTTAAGTGCTGGGCTGGGCTGGGCTAGTGTACTGCCTGTGTAATTGCCTGATTCTGATTGTTTTCACCTGCTAGCTCTGCTAGTACGCCCTGGTTAACTTTGTACTATTTGTTGTGCTTCCTTTTCCCTTTCTGTTTCCTCAGGAGGCAGCGCCGCACAAACAAGCGCAAACACGTGCACACCAGCTCACACATGCGCACACATGCTTACACGGACTACAACTTGCTTATTCTTGCTAAAACGCATGCACACAGGCGCAAACGCGCTTACACAGGTTTCAACAACCTTACACTTGCTTACTCCGGCTTAAACGCGCGCACACAGGCTTACTCGGTGTTACTGGCGCACACATACATGTTGCAGGCACTTCGCCAAGAAACTTTAGTGTTGTTCACGGCATACACCTTCAATTTCTTGCCTTTAGCTAGGGTACCTGTTGACACACCTCTTCCAGTGATGAGTAACTGACAGAAGACACATGCCACTCTACTCCAATGAGCTTCACTTCTTTCAGGCACACCCCCTCATGATGTCACCTATCTTCTACTCTAATACTCCCCTTATCCTACTCCTACACTCCACTGACTGTGCTCTTTTGCTATGTAAACTTGGGATTCACTATCCTTACCCTCATTTGCATAGGATTGCCTACTAATGCTTGGTTACATCTCTTAGATTGAGCTTCCCCCCTTAGTAACCTCTACTCAGTAGCCATGTTGTCTTTGGACTGCCATTCCCTTGCATTGTATATTAGGGGTTACTATAAAATCCACATTTGTGGATTTTAATTATTGGTTTTCTGGTTTTTAGAGCACAGCGCATTTGCGCAGCGCTGCACTACGCTTACACATCGGCGATCAGGATAAAATATATATTTTATTTTAATTTTGCATCGGTGAACATTGACAATGACCGTATTTTTGGCCATTGGCATGCTTCCTCAACTGGATGCATCCTTTTTTTGGAGCTGTCACAGCTCCGTTTTGCTATTTGCAGAACCTTACTCAGTTGTCAACGGAGTACATTTCTGCAAATAATGCTACTCTTACTCGGACAGGTTTGGATTTCCTGGATCGCAAATTTACCTCATTTGCATAGCTTTTGCCTGCAATTGAGGTAATTTGCATATCCTAGCCCTGCCCGTGTAAGAGTCGTTTTAGGAGCTCTGTTGCATGCCCCTACCGGCTGTTCCTGGATCGCTTGGCGGACATGTTGGCTGCATGAAGTCTTACTCTACTCTTAGACTCCGTGCAAGCCTTCGTGAATCCGGCCCTGAGTCTATACAGGGCACTGCCAAACTCTTTAAGGAGAACTAATACGTAGACCCTGAACATTTAAGCAGCATTTACTGAAAACAAAGAATTAACTTGTCAAGAATGATGAATAGAGGAAAGTTGCATGAATAGCTATGGCCTGGCTACTAGTGCTACTAGTGCTGGTCTCACCACAGCTTCACTCTGTTGGGATACAATTCTCCTTTGCTTCTTCTCTCACCAGAAGCAAAATATTAACACCAATCCCAAGGAGATAAGCAGGCCACAGCCTGTTTGGTGGTCTATAATCTTGTCCCAGATTATGCAAGGGTATGTATGCTTGTTGTAGCCTTTTCCTGATAAATGCTTTGAAAAACAACCAGACCAATCAGGAACGGCAAAGCACAGACACTCACTGCCCCACCAGAAACAGTCATGAATCAATACACTCTGCACTTTCACTCACCAAGAGTAGAATATAAGTATGAATTTCAAGCTATTACCTATGAAGCAGTTATGAGGCTTTCTGGTGATCTGCAGTCTCCCGGGAATAAGGTCCATATGCTCCTTCTCTCACCAAGAGAAAACAGAATTAATCCGAAGATGCGTACTAAGAGACAGATTATGGGCTCTCCAAAAACTGTTGGTTTTGCAATAGATGTTTAAGGTAAGATGAAAAAATAGGTTAATATCCTAAGCACTGCAGTGTGCACTAAGCAGTTAGATATGAAAAAGGGGGTAGCTTAGGCTTTAGCTGTTTAAGTAGAGAGCCACTAATTTTAAAAGAGCAAGATAAATTGAAAGTGGTGGGCACTTTTGTTTTCTGGTTCTATGGAATATAGTGGGGTAGCCAATAAATTTAAATAGTTGAAAAATGATAATTTTGTGCTTACTCAAAGCAGCCAGTGAAAGAGCAGAGGGCAGTCGATATGTGGTCAAATTAACATAAAGGGCAGGCAACTAGAAAGACAGCTGTGTTTAAGAACACAGAATGACGGGGTAGGAGGGCGCAACTCACAAATGACACAGCTGTGGTCTATTTCCTAATTTTAATATAGAATTAAAAGCAGAATACAAGCAAAACACAGTGTAAAGAAAACAAATCACACAATCACACAATCATACAAAATAGAAGAAGGCAATAAAGTAATACAAAATACAAGAAAGCAAAAAGCAAACTAACCTTTCCCTCACAGCAAGCTGTGGCAGAGTCTGGATGACATTTTCCAGTAAACTTTGAAGTGTTTTATTTTACCCCTTAAATAGAAGGTTTAGTTCCTAGCTCCACCCCCTCAGTTCACAGATAATTAACCTTAATTGAACTGTTCTAACTTCTGTGTGACTCCTTAACTGACCTGTTCTAATTTCAGTGTGACTCACAAGAGACACAGCTGTGGTCTCTTTCCTAGTTTTAATATGGAATTAAAAGCAGAAACAGAAAAGTGAAACACAGCATAAAGAAAACAAATCACAGAATAGAAGAAGGCAAGAAAGTAATACAAAATATAAGAAAGCAAAAGCAAAGTAATATTTCACTCACAGCAAGCTGTGGCAGAGTCAGGCCCTTCACAGATTATAATGCCCCTTCAGTATGTACTTGATCAGGCACATGTTGCAACTGGAACTGATTGCATCTTTACTCGATATCATACAGACTTCTGGGAGGTGACCTTTGCCTACCATACAAGGCATCCACGGACCCTCTTTTGACTAATCTTTTGCAAATCCACAAAATAAACAGCATCATGACTACTAGAGTGAAACACCAAAAGTTTCCTTACAACATAAATAGGACATGCTGCACAGACAGATATGTTTCTTAAAGAGTTCCTATTCTCTGAAACTGGCTCCCCATAGATGTGAAGTGGAGTTCTTCCCTATCCTTATTTAAGCACAATTTGGGCCAGTGGACGGATAAATTCACCCCTGGTCTGTCTCCCATGTCTCTGAGGGACCAAGACAGTCAGCAAATCACCCCCTATAAATCAAATTTCAGTATCATATTTGGGTTGTATGGCTAGGCTTTTATACCTATTAACACTTATGAACCTATGACAAATAAATTCATGTGTGTATACCAAAATGGCTAAGTCCAGTAACAGAGCATTCTGAGTGGATTTCTTTCTTAGTTGTGCCTCTTGCAGTTTAACTCTACAGCAAACAGACTGGCTGTATATAGAAATAGTCAGATTAGCAATTGATTCTTCCAGCCATGTGAATCTGCCGGGGTGGGGAGGTGAGAAACCGTGATATATTTTTTGCTGCTGGCTCTCTACCCAACAGCTTGAAAAAACTCCCAAAATCTAAGACTTCTCTCATTGTCCAAGTAATATCTATTATTTCATGTACAGCAACATGCATCTCAACAATACAATTTTCTATAATGCTTACAGGTTTTAGCCCTACATGCAGGCCACTTCCACTTTCTGACTTCACTCCCTCTGAACACTAGAAAAGATGTGGTCTTTCTTGGCAGCAACAGCACCGAGAACAATAAAGACTAAGAGGAGACTTGGGAGTAAGACGGCTGTGGCAGGTGAAGAAACAAAAAAAGAAAGCAGCAACAGTAATAGCAACAGGAGACAGTACTTTAGGACTGGGATGGCCACAGTGGGAAAAGAAACACAAACACAGTAGTTGCAGCTGGAGACAGCAAACTTGGCAGCTTACTCAACAGTCTGGAGTTAAACAGGCCACTTCCAGGTACGCAAGTCCATTTTTTTAAATCCTAGCAAGTAACCATATAGTAAAAAAAAAAAGACACGCCAGCTTATGCTCACATATATTATTGTTCTTCCATTGAAAGAAACAACAAGTGTATATTGGCTAAATCAAAACAGCATTCATAATTAACATTTTAAAATGAGAATACAGTGTACAAAATGCAAAAAAGTTATAACTGACCAGATGTTAGTCTTTAAGGAGAACTAATACGTAGACCCTGAACATTTAAGCAGTATTTACTGAAAACAAAGAATTAGCTTGTCAAGAATGATGAATAGAGGAAAGTTGCGTGAATAGCTATGGCCTGGCTACTAGTGCTGGTCTCACCACAGCTTCACTCTGTTGGGATACAATTCTCCTTTGCTTCTTCTCTCACCAGAAGCAAAATATTAACACCAATCCCAAGAAGATAAGCAGGCCACAGCCTGTTTGGTGGTCTATAATCTTGTCCCAGATTATGCAAGGGTATGTATGCTTGTTGTAGCCTTTTCCTGATAAATGCTTTGAATAACAACCAGACCAATCAGGAACGGCAAAGCACAGACACTCACTGCCCCACCAGAAACAGTCATGAATCAATACACTCTGCTCTTTCACTCCCCAAGAGTAGAATATAAGTATGAATTTCAAGCTATTACCTATGAAGCAGTTATGAGGCTTTGTGGTGATCTGCAGTCTCCCGGAAATAAGGTCCCTGTGCTCCTTCTCTCACCAAGAGAAAACAGAAGCATTAATCCAAAGATATATAGCACAAACCAACTACAGAGCTACCATGTTGCAGGTAAAGCAGCCAAATGATGGATACTTCCAAATAACAATCAGGCAGAATGGTACTCAGTTTCAATCCAACTTAGACAGATTTTAAAGATCCACACACAAACCAAACCATGTAGCAGGTAACCAAGCAGAGGATACTTCCAAATAACAATCAGGCAGAATGGTGCTCAGCTTCAATCCAACTTGAACCAGATTTTAAAGATCCACAGGAGCACAAAGACCAGAATAAAACTCAGGTTTATTAAAACAAGGAGGTGGCTTTTAAGCTATGAGCTTCAGAACCCTAGTGGGTCTGAAGAAGCTCATAGCTCCAACTCTGTCTGCCTGATTGTTATTTGGAAGTATCCTTCGTTTGGCTGCTTTACCTGCTACATGGTTTGTGCTCCTGTGTGGATCTTAAAATCTGTCTAAATGAATTAAACTTCAAAATATTCTGCCTGATTGTTATTTGGAAGTATCCTTTGTTTGGCTGCTTTACCTGCAACATGGTAGCTCTGTAGTTGGTTTGTGCTATATATTTTTATCTGTTTATTTTTGTGACTACGGAGCTTTTATCCCCCGGTTTACTGACTATTTTGACTTTTATATATTTTTTATATTAATCCAAAGATGCCTACTAAGAGACAGATTATGGCCTCTCCAAAAACTGTTGGTTTTGCAATAGATGTTTAAGGTAAGATGAAAAAATAGGTTAATATCCTAAGCACTGCAGTGTGCACTAAGCAGTTAGATATGAAAAAGGGGGTAGCTTAGGCTTTAGCTGTTTAATTGGAGAGCCACTAATTTTAAAAGAGCAAGATAGATTGAAAGTGGTGGGCACTTTTGTATTCTGGTTCTATGGAATACAGTGGGGTGGCCAATAAATTTAAATAGTTGAAAAATGATAATTTTGTGCTTACTCAAAGCAGCCAGTGAAAGAGCAGAGGGCAGTCGATATGTGGTCAAATTAACATAAAGGGCAGGCAACTAGAAAGACAGCTGTGTTTAAGAACACAGAATGACGGGGTAGGAAGGTGCAACTCACAAATGACACAGCTGTGGTCTATTTCCTAATTTTAATATAGACCAGTGGAGAAACTGATAACAACAAAACTGAAAACCACTGTGTCGCTGACGCCTCAGTGTCTTGGGAAATCCACACTCCAAGTTAACAAAGCACTCCAACCACTTCAAGCAGGAAACAAATGAATGAACGACCAAAAAACAACTGAAAAATTTGATACTTTATCTAAAAAATAATAAAATGACAAACTCCACTGTTAGAATGACTCCACAGTCTATCTAATTTTAATATAGAATTAAAAGCAGAATACAAGCAAAACACAGTGTAAAGAAAACAAATCACACAATCATACAAAATAGAAGAAGGCAATAAAGTAATACAAAATACAAGAAAGCAAAAAGCAAACTAACCTTTCCCTCACAGCAAGCTGTGTCCGAGTCTAGGTGAAGTTTTCCAGTAAAGCTTTGAAATGTTTTATTTTACCCCTCAAATGGATGGTTTAGTTCCTAGCTCCACCCCTTCAGTTCACGGATAATTATCCGTAATTGGACTGTTCTAACTTCTGTGTTACTCCTTAAATTACCTGTTCTAACTTATGTGTGACTCACAAGAGACACAGCTCTGGTCTCTTTCCAAGTATTAATATGCAATT
Organism: Protopterus annectens; assembly: GCF_019279795.1. Taxonomy (NCBI): domain Eukaryota; kingdom Metazoa; phylum Chordata; order Ceratodontiformes; family Protopteridae; genus Protopterus; species Protopterus annectens. The sequence continues at coordinate 1,607,221,319 of NC_056726.1, read as the reverse complement.
AAAAGCAGAAACAGAAAAGTGAAACACAGCATAAAGAAAACAAATCACAGAATAGAAGAAGGCAAGAAAGTAATACAAAATATAAGAAAGCAAAAGCAAAGTAATATTTCACTCACAGCAAGCTGTGGCAGAGTCAGGCCCATCACAGATTTTAATGCCTCTTCAGTATGTACTTGATCAGACACATGTTGCAACTGGAACTGATCGCATCTTTACTCGATATCATACAGACTTCTGGGACCTTTGCCTACCATACAAGGCATCCACGGACCCTGTTTTGATTAATCTTTTGCAAATCCACAAAACAAACAGCATCACGTCTACTAGAGTGAAACACCAAAAGTTTCCTTACAACATAAATAGGACATGCTGGACAGACAGATATGTTTCTTAAAGAGTTCCCATTCTCTGGAACTGGCTCCTCATAGATGTGAAGCGGAGTTCTTCCCTATCCTTATTTAAGCACAATTTGGGCCAGTGGATGGTTAAATTCACCACTGGTCTGGCTTCTATCTCTCTGATGGACAAAGGCAGTCAGCAAATCACCCCCTATAAATCAAATTTCCGTATCATATTTGGGGTGTACGGCTAGGCTTTTATACATATTAACACTTATGAACCTATGACAAATAAATTCATGTGTGTATACCAAAATGGCTAAGTCCAGTAACAGAGCATTCTGAGTGGATTTCTTTCTTAGTTGTGCCTCTTGCAGTTTAACTCTACAGCAAACAGACTGGCTGTATATAGAAATAGTCAGATTAGCAATTGATTCTTACAGCCATGTGAATCTGCCGGGGTGGGGAGGTGAGAAACCGTGATATATTTTTTGCTGCAGGCTCTCTACCCAACAGCTTGAAAAAACTCCCAAAATCTAAGACTTCTCTCATTGTCCAAGTAATATCTATTATTTCATGTACAGCAACATGCATCTCAACAATACAATTTTCTATAATGCTTACAGGTTTTAGCCCTACATGCAGGCCACTTCCACTTTCTGACTTCACTCCCTCTGAACACTAGAAAAGATGTGGTCTTTCTTGGCAGCAACAGCACCGAGAACAATAAAGACTGAGAGGAGACTTGGGAGTAAGACGGCTGTGGCAGGTGAAGAAACAAAAAAAGAAAGCAGCAACAGTAATAGCAACAGGAGACAGTACTTTAGGACTGGGATGGCCACAGTGGGAAAAGAAACACAAACACAGTAGTTGCAGCTGGAGACAGCAAACTTGGCAGCTTACTCAACAGTCTGGAGTTAAACAGGCCACTTCCAGGTACGCAAGTCCATTTTTTTAAATCCTAGCAAGTAACCATATAGTAAAAAAAAAAACATGCCAGCTTATGCTCACATATATTATTGTTCTTCCATTGAAAGAAACACCAAGTGTATATTGGCTAAATCAAAACAGCATTCAAAATTAACATTTTAAAATGAGAATACAGTGTACAAAATGCAAAAAAAGTTATAACTGACCAGATGTTAGTCTGATGCTCACTGGCAAAGTGTTCAGGATCTATTTTATTTTACATAGAACTGGTGAGAGGAGGCCAGTGAAAAGGTTCTACATTGAAGCGAATTCATGCTGACAGCTGTGGAACAAGTTAAATGCATTAAATATATTTGTTTGTCTGCTTGGCAAGGGAAGAGAGAAATGGGACATTTACCTGAAGAACATAGAAGAAAGAATGAATGAATGAAAGAATGAATGAATGAATGAATAAATAAATAAAAACAAATCCCTCTGTCCTCATGCAGGCTGATAAAATATGTGATTTTAAAGTGAACAGAACTTCTTCTGTAGCAAGCGGGATGCTGAAAATGTGCCTAAGTGGAAGGGAAATGAAGGTGTTGCCAGCTTTTAGACATCTAGAAAAAAGACCATTGTGCAGCCAGGTTAGTGAAGTCTGAAATTTATTTTTGTTCACGTATAGTGGACACATTAATTTGTATGAAATTGAATGGTGGGTTGAATCTGGAGGAAGAAGGGGCAAATGATGTGAAAGTATGGTGATATCATAAAACGTAATAAAAGATTTGCAAATTAAAAAGTGTGCAGTGATGCTACGAACACATTTTGCAGAGCCAGTGTATGAAAGGTTAAGTCTGGTGTTGACACTGGTCTAACAAATGTGCCTATTAACTTCACTCAAAATATTTTGCAAGTCCTGCAGGCAAGGTATCTGCTATTTAATTAATTGTTTTAAAGAAGTTAGTGTTGCTTAATTTCAGAGCTGCTTAAATTAATGTCTTACAGTATTCCTTGCAGTCAGAGTAGTTTCTTTCTCAGACTGTTTCTTTATTCAAGGAAGTTTGTCAGGCCAGGTGTGTCACAATTAGCAACATTAAGGTACTACCTTCTTTAAAGAGATAACAGTAAGCATAGGAGGAATTCCAATTATATATCAAGGTGATTTTGTCAAGACATTCTCATATAACAGAACAGAATAAGGAAAGGTTTTACTGAATTATCTAAGTGAGACTTGTATCCTTCAGGTAATAACTTGTGAGGAGAAACGTTATAAAACAAAATCAGCATTTACTATGGGGAGTAGAGAATGTGTCCAAGAGCATCAACTTAAGACCACTGAGGTAATCATTTTATTTTTGACTTCTTCCCAGTCAAAGGTGGTTCGTGGTCTCGGAAGGGGCATATTCCACTGGATTACTAATGTGAAAAGAAATGAAATTTGTGTTTGTTGCAATTTTAGAAATGCTTTGGCAGTTGACACAGAGGATTAACGAGCTGTTAGCAAGCAGTTTCCTGAAGTCCAAGGTTTGGTGTCCTCAGCCTCCATTGCCCAAGTGTGTGAGTCTAAAACAAGTCATACTTCCAGACTTCGCACCTGGGCTGAGTCTGAAAAAGTCCAGGAAGATTAGTGCTCTAATCCAGAAAACAAATACAAATAAATAAATTACTGGTCCATGTAGACTAGTGCTCTAGCCTGGAAAACA